>NW_013678448.1:0-924 GCF_000517525.1 Limulus polyphemus | reverse complement strand
GAATCGTTCGTTTTGAATTATAGCGTGTGTTTAAGTTAAATTGACTGTGGAAATTAAGTGTATTACAAAGTTGTATTGAGAAAGAATAAACTAGTTTAATTCAAGAAAGGAATTGTATCGCTGAAGTTTACCGGAAAGAAATTCTACGGAAAATTAACAAACAAACAGAGACGTAACAAATTGGTGTCAGAGAGTGGGACGGAAAACAAAAATAAAAAGAAGAAGATGGAAACGAGAGGTGGCAAATCAAACTACAGCTTAGCAGATTTGATGGCAGCAATACAAGAACAGCAAAAGAAACAAGAAGAGAGATTACAATAGTTGTTGGAGGAAAAATAAAAGAAACAAGAAGAGAGATTACAGCAGTTGCAAGAAAACCTGCAATAATGGCAGCTCGAACAGCAAAATAAACAAGAGAAATTACAGCAGTTGTTGGAAGAAAAAGAAAAGAAACAAGAAGAGAGATTACAGCAGTGGCAACTAGAACAAGAAAGGAAACAGGAAGAAAGTATCCAGCAGTTGCAGGAAAGTTAACAACAGTGGCAAGAAGTACAAATGAAAACATTAGTAAATTTAAAAGCGAATTAGATACGTTAAAGGACGATTTATTGTCTTTTACACAAGGAGGATACATTAATCATCGACTTAGCCAGCCCCAGACAATGACAAGCCATATCCAGACCCTGCAGTTAAACCCTAATGCAGACATATTCAGTCCCGTTAGAAGTCACATCCCAGATATGAATGTCAGTACTAGGAGTGATCCAGTATGAAGGAAGCCACAGGAATACGATGGGAAGGCACCGTGGGAATCATATAGAGCACAGTTTGAGCTACTGGCAGAGATGGACGGAGGAGCAGAAAGCGGTATATCTGGCAACGAGCTTGAAGGGACAACCACTGGAAATACTTGGACAGTTGTCA
>NW_013678447.1:5798-10142 GCF_000517525.1 Limulus polyphemus | reverse complement strand
GTGTACTGTCAATAAGAAGGCACAGTATCGTTAAATCTTGTGTCTTTTTATTGACAGTACACAGTATTGTTTAATCTTGCGTCTTATTATCGACAGTATACAGTATTTTGAAACATTGTGTCTTCTTTTTGACAGTACACAGTATCGTTAAATTTTGTGTCTTCTTATTTTTGATAGTACACAGTATTGTTTAATCTTGTGTCTTCTTATTGATAGTACACAGTATTGTTAAATCTTGCGTCTTATTATCGACAGTACACAGTATTTTTAAATCTTGTGTCTTCTTATTGATAGCACACAGTATTGTTAAATCTTGTTTCTTCTTATCGACAGTAAACAGTATTCTTACATCTTGCGTCTTCTTATCGACAGTACACAGTATTGTTAAATCTTGTGTGTTCTTAGTGATGATACACAATATCGTTAAATCTTGTGGCTTGTTAATGATAGTACACAGTATCGTTAAACCTTGTGTCTTCTTATTAACAGTACACAGTATCGTTAAATTTTGTGTCTTCTTATTGACACAAAACATAGTATCTTTAAATCTTGTGTTTTATTATTGACAGTACACAGTATTGTTTAATCTTGCGTCTTATTATCGACAGTACACAGTATTTTTAAATCTTGTGTCTTCTTATTGACAGTACACAGTATTGTTAAATCTTGTGTCTTTCTTATTGACAGTACACAGTATTGTTAAATCTTCGTCTTTTATTCGACAGTAGAAGACGCAAGATTTATCAATACTCTGTTTTGTGAATAAGAAGACACAAGATTTAACAATACAGTGTGCTGTAAATAAGACACACGAGATTTAACGATACTGTGTACTGTCAATAAGAAGATACAAGATTTAACGATATTATGTATCATCACTAAGAACACACAAGATTTAACAATACTGTGTACTGTCGATAAGAAGACGCAATACGTAACAATATTGTGTACTGTCATTAAGAAATCACAAGATTTAACAATACTGTGTACTGTCAATAAGAAAACACGAGATTTAACAATACTATGTACTATCAATAAGAATTTGCAAGGTTTAACGATACTGTTTACTGTTAATAAGAAGAAATAAAGATTTAACAATACTGTGTACTGTAAAAAAGGAAGCCACAAGATTTGACGCTACTGTGTACTGTCAATAAGAAGACCCATGATTTAACAATACTGTGTACTGTCGATAAGAAGACGCAAGATTTAACAATATTGTGTACTGTCCATAAGAAAACACAAGATTTAACAATACTGTGTACTGTCAATAAGAAGACACAAGATTTAACGATACTGTGTACTATCAATAAGAAGACACAAGATTTAACAATACTGTGTACTGTCAATAAGAAGACACAAGATTTAACACTACTGTGTTCTTTCAATAAGAACACACATGATTTTACGATACTGTGTACTGTCGAAAAGAAGACGCAAGATTTAACAATATTGTGTAATGTCAATAAGAAGACACAAGATTTAACAATACTGTGTACTATCAGTAAGAAGACACAAGGTTTAACGATACTGTGTACTGTCAATAAGAACACACATGATTTTACGATACTGTGTACTGTCAATAAGAAGACACAAGATTTAACAATACTGTGTACTATCAATAAAAACACACATGATTTAACGATACTGTGTACTGTTAATAAGAAGACACGAGATTTAACAACACTGTGTACTATCAATAAGAACACAAGAGATTTAACGATACTGTGTACTGTCAATAAGAAGAACCAAGATTTAACAATACTGTGTACTGTCAATAAGAAGCCACAAGATTTAACGATACTGTGTATTATCAATAACAAGACACGAGATTTAATGATACGGTGTACTTTCAATAAGAAGACACAAAATTTAATGATACTGTGTATTCTCGATAAGAATACTCAAGATGTAATAATACTGTGTATTATCAATAACAAGACACGAGATTTAATGATACGGTGTACTGTCAATAAGAAGACACAAAATTTAACGATACTGTGTATTGTCGATAAGAATACTCAAGATGTAATAATACTGTTTACTGTCGATAAGAAGACGATAGATTTAACAATATTGTGTATTGTCAATAAGAAGACGCAAGATTTAACAATATTGTGTATTGTCAAAAAGAAGTCACAAGATTTAACGATACTGTGTACTAACACTAACAAGACACAATATTTAACGATACTGTGTACTGTCAAAAAGAAGCCACAAGATTTAACAATACTGTATACTGTCAATAAGAAGCCACAAGATTTAACGATACTGTGTATTATCAATAACAAGCCACAAGATTTAACGATACTGTGTATTATCAATAACAAGACACGAGATTTAAAGATACGGTGTACTGTCAATAAGAAGACACAAAATTTAATGATACTATGTACTGTCAATAAGAAGACACAAGATTTAACAATACTGTGTTCTGTCGATAAGAAGATGCACGATTTAACAATATTGTGTATTGTCAATAAGAAGTCACAAGATTTAACGATACTGTGTACTAACACTAACAAGACACAATATTTAACAATACTGTTTACTGTCGATAAGAAGTTACTAGATTTAACAATACTGTGTACTATCAATAAGAAGACACAAGATTTGACAATGCTGTGTAATGTCAATAAGAATACTCAAGATATAACAATACTGTGTACTTTTGATAAGAAGACGCAAGATTTAACAATACTCTGTTTTGTGAATAAGAAGACACAAGATTTAACAATTCAGTGTGCTGTCAATAAGACACACAAGATTTAACGATACTGTGTACTATCAATAATGAGACACAATATTTAACAATACTGTGTACTATCAATAAGAAGACACAAAATTTAACGATACTGTGTACTGTCAATAAGAAGACACAAGATTTAAAAATACTGTGTACTGTCGATAATAAGACGCAAGATGAAATAATACTGTGTACTGTCAATAATAAAACACAAGATTTAAAGTGTTGTGTCAATAAGAAGACACAATATTTAACGATACTGTGTACTGTTAATAATAAGACACAAGATTTAACGATACTGTGTACTATCACTAACAAGCCACAAGATTTAACGATATTGTGTATCATCACTAAGAACACACAAGATTTAACAATACTGTGTACTGTCGATAAGAAGACGCAAGACGTAATAATACTGTTTACTGTCGATAAGAAGAAACAAGATTTAACAATACTGTGTACTATCAGTAAGAAGACACAAGATTTAACGATACTGTGTACTGTCAATAAGAACATACATGATTTAACAATACTGTGTACTGTCAATAAGAAGACACAAGTCTTAACGATACTGTGTACTCTAAATAAGATGACACAAGATTTAACGATACTGTGTACTATCACTATCAAGCCACAAGATTTAACGATACTGTGTATTATCAATAAGAACACACAAGATTTAACAATACTGTGTACTATCAATAACAAGACACGAGATTTAACGATACTGGGCACTATCAATAAGAAGACACGAGATTTAACAATACTATGTATTAACAATAAGAATTCACAAGGTGTAACGATACTGTTTAAAGTCAATAAGAAGACATAAAGATTTAACAATACTGTGTACTGTCAATAAGAAGCCAAAAGATTTGACGCTACCGTGTACTGTCAATGGAAGACAAAAGATTTAACAATACTGTAATCTGTCAATAAGAAGACAAAAGATTTAATAATACTGTGTACTGTCAATAAGAAGAAACAAGATTTAACGATACTGTGTACTATCAATAAGAAGACACAATATTTAACAATACTGTGTACTGTCAATAAAAGTCACAAGATTTAACAATACTGTGTACTGTCGATTAGAAGACGCAAGATGTAACAATACTGTTTACTGTCGAAAAGAAAACGCAAGATTTAACAATATTGTGTACTGTCAATAAGAAGACACAAGATTTAACAATACTGTGTACTATCAGTAAGAAGACACAAGGGTTAACGATACTGTGTACTGTCAATAAGAACACACATGATTTAACAATACTGTGTACTGTCAATAAGAACACACAAGATTTAACGATACTGTGTACTGTCAATAAGAAGACACAAGATTTAACAATACTGTGTACTATCAATAAGAAGACACAAGATTTAAAGATGCTGTGTACTGTCAATAATAAAACACAAGATTTAACGATAGTGTGTACTGTCAATAAGAATGCACATAATTTTACGATACTGTGTACTGTCAATAAGATGTCAAAATTTTTAACAATACTGTGTACTATCAATAACAAGACACGAGGTTTAACGATACTGTGCACTATCAATAAGAAGACACAAGATTTAACAATACTGTGTACTGTCAA
>NW_013678447.1:0-5037 GCF_000517525.1 Limulus polyphemus | reverse complement strand
CACAAGATTTAACGATACTGTGTACTGTCAATAAGAAGACAAAGTATTTAAAAATATTGTGTACTGTCGATAATAAGACGCAAGATTTAACAATACTGTGTACTGTCAATAAGAAGACACAAGATTAAACGATATTGTGTACTATCACTAACAAGCCACAAGTTTTCACGATACTGTGTATTATCAATAAGCACACACAAGATTTAACAATACTGTGTACTATCAATAACAAGACACGAGGTTTAACGATACTGTGAACTATCAATAAGAAGACACGAGATTTAACAATTCTATGTACTATCAATAAGAATTCACAAGTTTTAACGATATTGTTTACTGTCAATAAGAAGACATAAAGATTTAACAATAATGTGTACTGTCAATAGAAGACAAAATATTTAACAATACTGTAATCTGTCAATAAGAAGACACAAGATTTAACGATCCTGTGTACTATCACTAACAAGCCACAAGAGTTAACGATATTGTGTATTATCACTAAGAACACACAAGATTTAACAATACTGTGTACTGTCAATAAGAAGATACAAGATTCAACAATACTGTGTACTGTCCAAAAGAAGATAAAGATTTAACGATACTGTGAACGATCAATAAGAAGAAACAAGATTTAACAATACTGTGTACTGTCAATAAGAAGAAACAAGATTTAACGATACTGTGTACTATCAACAAGAAGACACGAGATTTCATGATACTGTGTACTGTCAATAAGAATACACAGAATTTAACAATACTGTGTACTATCAATAAGAAAACACAAGATTTAACGATACTGTGTACTGTCAATAAGAAGACGCAAGATTTAACAATACTGTGTACTGTCGATATTAAGACGCAAGATTTAACAATACTGTGTACTATCAATAAGAAGACGCAAGATTTATCAATACTCTGTTTTGTGAATAAGAGGACACAAGATTTAACAATACAGTGTGCTGTAAATTAGACATACGAGATTTAACAATACTGTGTACTGTCAATAAGAAGGCACAATATTAAACAATACAGTTTACTGTCAATAATAAAACACAAGATTTAACGATACTGTGTACTGAAAATAAGAAGACACAAAATTTAACGATACTGTTTACTGTCAATAAGAAGACATCAAGATTTAACAATACTTTGTACTGTCAATAAGAAGCCACAATATTTAACAATACTGTGTACTGTCAATAAGAAGCCAAAAGATTATGCTACTGTGTACTGTCAATGGAAGACAAAAGATTTAACAATACTGTTATCTGTCAATAAGAAGAAACAAGATTTAATAATACTGTGTACTGTCAATAAAAGTCACAAGATTTAACAATACTGTGTACTCTCGATAAGAAGACGCAAGATGTAACAATATTGTTTACTGTCGAAAAGAAGACGCAAGATTTAACAATATTGTGTACTGTCAATAAGAAGACACAAGATTTAACAATACTGTGTACTATCAGAAAGAAGACACAAGGTTTAACAATACATGTGTACTGTCAATAAGAACACACATGGTTTAACGATACTGTGTACTGTGAATAAGAAGACACAAGATTTAACAATACTGTGTACTATCAATAAGAAGACACAATATTTAACAAAATTGTGTACTATCAATAAGAAGACAAAAGATTTAACAATACTGTGTACTGTCTATAAGAAGACTCAGGATGTAACAATACTGTTTACTGTCGATAAGAAGACACAAGATTTAACGATAATTTGTACTGTCGATAAGAGAACGCAAGATGTAACAATACTGTTTACTGTCGATAAAAAGTCCCAACATTTAACAATACTGTGTACTGTCAATAAGAAGACACAAAATTTAACGATACTGTGTACTATCAATAAGAAGACACTAGATTTAACGATACTGTGTACTATCAATAAGAACATTCAAGATTTAACAATACTGTGTACTGCCAATAAGAGACACAAGATTTAACAATACTGTGTACTGTCGATAAGAAGACACAATATTTAACAATATTGTGTACTGTCAATAAGAAGACGCAAGATTTAACAATACTGTGTACTATCAATAAGAAGTTACTAGATTTAACAATATTGTGTACGATCAATAAGAAGACGCAATATTTGACAATGCTGTGTAATATCAATAACTAGACTCAAGATATAACAATACTGTGTACTTTTGATAAGAAGACGCAAGATTTAACAATACTCTGTTTTGTGAATAAGAAGACAGAGAATTGAACAATACAGTGTGCTGTCAATAAGACACACAAGATTTAACGATACTGTGTACTATCAATAATGAGACACAATATTTACCAATACTATGTACTATAAATAAGAAGACACAAAATTTAACGATACTGTGTAATGTCAATAAGAAGACACAAGATTTAAAAATACTGTGTACTGTCGATAATAAGATGCAAGACTAAACAATACTGTGTACTGTCAATAATAAAACACAAGATTTAAAGATACTATGTGCTGTGTCAATAAGAAGACACAAAATTTAACGATACTGTGTACTGTTGATAAAAAGACGCAAGATTTAACAATACTCTGTTTTGTGAATAAGAAGAAACAAGATTTAACAATACAGTGTGCTGTCAATAAGACACACAAGATTTAACGATACTGTGTACTATCAATAATGAGACACAAGATTTAACAATACTGTGTACTATCAGTAAGAAAACACAAGATTTAACGATACTGGGTACTGTCAATAAGAACATACATGATTTAACAATATTGTGTGCTGTCAATAAGAAGACACAAGATTTAACAATACTGTGTACTATCAATAACAAGACACGAGATTTAACGATACTGTGCACTATCAATAAGAAGACACGAGATTTAACAATACTATGTATTAACAATAAGAATTCACAAGGTGTAACGATACTGTTTACTGTCAATAAGAAGACATAAAAATTTAACAATACTTTATACTGTCAATAAGAAGCCATAAGATTTAACAATACTGTGTACTGTCAAAAAGAAGCCACAAGATTTAACGATACTGTGTATTATCAATAACAAGACACGAGATTTAACGATACTGTGTACTGTCAATAAGAACACAAATGATTTAACAATACTTTGTACTGTTAATAAGAAGACAGAAGATTTAAAAATACTGTGTACTGTCGATAATAAGACGCAAGATTAAACAATACTGTGTACTGTCAATAATAAAACACAATATTTAAAGATACTATGTGCTGTGTCAATAAGAAGACACAAAATTTAACGATACTGTGTACTGTTAATAAGAAGACACAAGATTTAACGAGACTGTGTATTATCACTAACAAGATACAAGATTTAACGATATTGTGTATCATCACTAAGAACACACAAGATTTAACAATACTGTGTACTGTCGATAAGAAGACGCAAGACGTAACAATACTGTTTACTGTCGATAAGAAGAAACAAGATTTAACAATACTGTGTACTATCAGTAAGAAGACACAAGATTTGACAATGCTGTGTAATGTCAATAAGAAGACACAAGATATAACAATACTCTGTTTTGTGAATAAGAAGACACAAGATTTGACAATACAGTGTGCTTTTAAGTAGACATACGAGATTTAACGATACTGTGTACTGTCAATAGAAGACACAATATTAAACAATACAGTGTACTGTCAATAATAAAACACAAGATTTAACGATACTGTGTACTGTCAATAAGAAGACACAAAATTTAACGATACTGTGTACTGTCAAAAAGAAGACACAAAATTGAACAATACAGTGTACTGTCAATAATAAAACAAAAGATTTAACGATACTGTGTACTATCAATAAAAAGACACAAAATTTAACGATACTGTTTACTGTCAATAAGAAGACATAAAGATTTAACAATACTTTAATCTGTCAATAAGAACACACAAGATTTAACAATACTGTGTACTGTCGATAAGAAGACGCAAGACGTAACAATACTGTATACTGTTGATAAGAAGAAACAAGTTTTAACAATACTGTGTACTGTCGATAAGAGGACGCAAGATGTAACAATACTGTTTACTGTCGATAAGATGGCGCAAGATTTAACAATATTGTTTACTGTCAATAAGAAGCCATAAGATTTAACAATACTGTGTACTATCTAAAAGAAGCCACAGGATTTAACGATACTGTGTATTATCAATAACAAGACACGAGATTTAACGATACTGTGTACTGTCAATAAGAAGACACAATATTAAACAATACAGTGTACTGTCAATAATAAAACACAAGATTTAACGATACTGTGTACTGTCAATAAGAAGACACAAAATTTAACGATACTGTTTACTGTCAATAAGAAGACATAAAGATTTAACAATACTTTATACTATCAATAAGAAGCCACAAGATTTAACAATACTGTCTACTGTCAATAAGAAGCCAAAAGATTTGACGCTACTGTGTACTGGCAATGGAAGACAAAAGATTTAACAATACTGTAATCTGTCAATAAAAAGACACAAGATTTAATAATACTGTGTACTGTCAATAAGAAGACACAAGATTTAACAATATTGTGTATTGTCAATAAGAAGTCACAAGATTTAACGATACTGTGTACTAACACTAACAAGACACAATATTTAACGATACTGTGTACTGTCAATAAGAAGCCACAAGATTTAACAATACTGTGTACTGTCAATAATAAAACACAAGATTTAACGATAATGTGTACTGTCAATAAGAAGGCACATAATTTAACGATACTGTGTACTGTCAATAAGAAGACACAAAATTTAATGATACTATGTACTGTCGATAAGAACACACATGATTTAACAATACTGTGTACTGTTAATAAGAAGACAGAAGATTTAACAAATTTTGTGTCAATAAGAAAACACAAAATTTAACGATACTGTGTACTATCACTAACCAGCCACAAGATTTAACGATATTGTGTGTCATCACTAAGAACACACAAGATTTAATAATACTGTGTACTGTCGATAAGAAGACGCAAGACGTAATAATACTGTTTACTGTCGATAAGAAGAGACAAGATTTAAC
>NW_013678446.1:5061-10881 GCF_000517525.1 Limulus polyphemus | reverse complement strand
TTAAGTGTCCAAGTCATGATAAACTCTCAAGTATACTCATCTCTCCACTAAAGTGTGTTTTAAGTGTCCAAGTCATGATAAACTCTCAAGTACACTCATCTCTCCACTAAAGTGTGTTTTAAGTGTCCAAGTCATGATAATCTCTCAAGTACACTCATCTCTCTACTAAAGTGTGTTTTAAGTGTCCAAGTCATGATAAACTCTCAAGTACACTCATCTCTCCACTAAAGTGTGTTTTAAGTGTCCAAGTCATGATAATCTCTCAAGTACACTCATCTCTCCACTAAAGTGTTTTAAGTGTTCATGATAAACTCTCATGTACACTCATCCCTCCACTAAAGTGTGTTTTAAGTGTTCGTGATAAACTCTCATGTACACTCATCTGTCCACTAAAGTGTTTTAAGTGTTCATGATAAACTCACAAGTATATTCATCTCTCCACTAAAGTGTGTTTTAAGTGTCCAAGTCATGATAATCTCTCAAGTACACTCATCTTTCCACTAAAGTGTGTTTTAAGTGTCCAAGTCATGATAAACTCTCAAGTACACTCATCTCTCCACTAAAGTGTGTTTTAAGTGTCCAAGTCATGATAAACTCTCAAGTACACTCATCTCTCCACTAAAGTGTGTTTTAAGTGTCCAAGTCATGATAAACTCTTATGTACACTCCTCTCTCCACTAAAGTGTGTTTTAAGTGTCCAAGTCATGATAAACTCTCAAGTACACTCATCTCTCCACTAAAGTGTGTTTTAAGTGTCCAAGTCATGATGAACTCTCAAGTACACTCATCTCTCCACTAAAGTGTGTTTTAAGTGTCCATGATAAACTCTCATGTCGACTCTCACCTCTCCACAAAACTACGAACTATAACCTTAAACATCTGCTGATACTTTTACACATGTCACAAGCCTTGGATAAAATTCCCACCCCTACACACTGTGCTAGCATATGATATAATTATTATAAGAATATATCCAGCCATCTAACAATGACAATTTAAGTTAGATATGATTTTAAAATTCACATCAACAGAAGTACGACAATCTCAGAAACCATGTTTGTTTATTTCAACATTAGCTCTGTGGAGAAGGTGAATGATATACGTATAAGTGAAACAGTAGTTACTTAGTTTTAATTATTAATTATCTTTTAAAACTATAAAAGTCTGAAGTTAGATCCCTAACATTACACATAAACTACAGTGGTTTGTACTTTCAATCTGTCCTACAGAGCATAAAGTCTATTGGATATTGGCTCATGGTGGATGAGATATAACAAAAAAGGTAGTTTTACACACCGAGAAAAGTTTTTTAACAAAATCAAAAATACTTACATTTTTGTAAAGTTGTACAACACGACTTCGGTAGGAGGCCATAGTGTCATCTCCTAGCTCCCCCACTGTCTGTTGTCAATTTTTGCCAACAATTTCAAGAAGAGAAATCTCCTGTCCATGCCTGCGAGAAGGGCATCTTTTATTAAATTCTCTCAGAATTCCTGTGAATAATATACTAATTACATAATAAGCACATTTACAACTTGAAAAATGTCTGTCTGTTAACTAAAAGAACAGAACCATTACTGCTGGTGAAGTCTCTACAGACCTACACTGTACAGTTTTCAATAAAAACTGTTGTACCTGAAACTAAAACTTGTATCACAAAATCATTATTATTACAGCAACGTAAACACAAGTTAGAACAAACTTCACAGCATGAAGTTACCAAGCAACAAACACGATTCTTCCTTTGTATTTCACATATGTACAGCCACAATAATATTTTGTATAAACTAATCCTATTACACAGTAGTAACACATTGACGTGATACACAGTAGTAACAGTGATTTGATAAACATACTATAACACAGTAACATAAAAACCAGACATAGTAGTAACACAATGATGTGATACACAGTAGTAACACAGTGATGTGATACACACAGTAGAAACAGTGATTTGATAAACATACTGTAACACAGTAACATAAAAACCAGACATAGTAGTAACACATTGACGTGATACACAGTAGTAACACATTGACGTGATACACAGTAGAAACAGTGATTTGATAAATATACTGTAACACAGTAACATAAAAACTAGACATAGTAGTAACACAGTGATGTGATACACAGTAGTAACAGTGATTTGATAAACATACTGTAACACAGTAACATAAAACCAGACATAGTAGTAACACATGTTACTACTGTGTATCACGTCAACACTGACGAGATACACAGTAGTAACAGATTTGATAAACATACTGTAACACAGTAACATAAAAACTAGACATAGTAGTAACATTCCCCTGTATTTTTCAAATCTCTTCAGAAAACTGTCTGAGTAATTGAGTCAGTGAGTACATCTCTTTACAGAACTGCCTCAATAACACTCAGTAAATGTGTTATTTCTGCTCAGACAATGATAAACATCTTCGTACGACTGTTTACCTAATTCCCTAGTTCACTTTTATATCTAGATCTGTACATACCGCATCTGTTCCATTTGTACATGAAAATCACACACTAACAAACCATTTGATTTTTAACATGTCCACTAATGCCTCCTGATAAACAGTCATTTCTATGAAAAGTTATTTAAATATGTATTTACAAGAGCACTACCTAATTCATGTCTCTAATATCTGCCATGTACAAGTGTTTCTGTCAATTAATGTCTTTACATGAAACTAGACTTCCAAATTATTTGAAGCTTTCATAATGATGACAGTATGATCACCTCTTTTGGTTAAGATGTAGTAACAGTATCATCATCTTTTGGTTAAGATGTAGTGACAGTATGATCACCTCTTGGTTAAGATGTAGTAACAGTATGATCATCTTTTGGTTAAGATGTAGTGACAGTATGATCACCTCTTGGTTAAGATGTAGTAACAGTATGATCATCTTTTGGTTAAGCTGTAGTGACAGTATGATCACCTTTGGATTAAGATATAGTAACAGTATGATCATCTTTTGGTTAAGATGTAGTGACAGTATGATCACCTTTGAATTAAGATGTAGTAACAGTATGATCATCTTTTGGTTAAGATGTAGTAACAGTATGATCATCTTTTGGTTAAGAGCTGGTTTTCTTAGTTTAATGGCAAGATATTCTAGCATTCTAAGGTAGAATTCTACCTAGAAATGGAAGATAATGCAGAAGGACACTGGAGAACACTAGCAAGTACTGACTTGTCCATAACTGTTCTACACACAAAAACCCGAAACAGTACCAACTTGTCCTTAACTGTTCTACACACAAAAACCCTTAACAGTAACAACTTGTCCTTAACTGTTGTACACACAAAAACCCTTAACACTACCAACTTGTCCATAACTGTTCTACACACAAAAACCCTTAACAGTACCAACTTGTCCATAACTGTTCTACACACAAAAACCCTTAACAGTACCAACTTGTCCATAACTGTTCTACACACAAAAACCCTTAACAGTACCAACTTGTCCATAACTGTTCTACACACAAAAACCCTTAACAGTACCAACTTGTCCTTAACTGTTCTACACACAAAAACCCTTAACAGTACCAACTTGTCCTTAACTGTTGTACACACAAAAACCCTTAACAGTACCAACTTGTCCATGACTGTTGTAAAAATCTATATTTCTTTATGAAAAGGGGTAAAATTTTTTGCAACTTTAATGGAAAAAAAAAATATATTAGTTTTGAAAAATTGAATTTCTGACTAAAATGTTTTAACTACTCATGGGCCAAGTTTATATAATTGATAATGAGTTTAGTGAACCTTTAATTATTATTAAAATACCATTAGTAGTATAATTCTATTGAAATTAAACTGACTGTTTTACAGTATTACTTTTTTCAGATTTTGGCTGCACAAAAATAAAAAAATGGAGAAAAACCAGGCATACAATACAGAGAGTAAATTAAACTTTAGCAGAGATCATAAAATAACAGTTAACATTATCAATAACTTCTGACCAAAACAGCTACCTACATTGTGTTTAATTACTCTTTACCTTAAATACATTTAGTTCTTCATATCAAAAAAGCATGGGATTAAAATTAGTTCATTAGTAATACCCCATTAAAGTAAATTTGTAGCAAAAAGTACTTGGATTTGAATTTTCTATATCAAATTAACTTACAAAAAGTTTATCGCTTTTCAAAGTTTGAAACAAGGTATTTTGCGAAATCTTGAACAAGTTAATATATTTATTAGGCAGTAAGGTTTTACCTAAAACATTTGGATAAATACATACATTATACTATTGTCTAACAAATCACTTGAAATTTATTACTAAACTATTTCATAATCTGAGCAAATCACATGTATAGTGATCATGATTGATCAGTTCATTAGAGGAGAAAACCGAAATAAATTTCTAATAGCTGAACCACAGAAAATACAGAATAGCAAAGTGTGCCCATGGAGTGAATAATCTCTAATTGAAAGTGTAATATTTTGTGAACTTAATACTAATAATTGGTCAAACGGAGAACGTTCACTGAATTAACTCACAGACAGACAGGATATTCTTCAACAATGAACAGTAAATCTGATATAACTACTGTTAGTTATACCAATTAGATGAGCCATAACCAATGAACTTGAAGGAACCACTTCGTCCTTCAAAACTGTCCTTGCAAGTTGCACTCCCACCCTTGAGAAAATTAAAATTTTAACCCCACCATTTACTTTTCAGGAAAATTAGCTTAGTTTAAATTAGCCAATGAGTTAATAATAATAATATTAATACCCATGTGCCGCTTTGAAAACTAACTACAACTAAAAGTAAAATGGAATAAATAAACATAACGTTACAATCAGTTATTTGTAAACGCCTACTTAGTTTCGCTAAGTTTACTAATACTTTGTAATAAGTTTGTTAATCCAAGGTATTACTCAAAGTTTAACTTTAAGTAATGGTAAGTTATTCTGTAGTTCAACGCAGAACAATATTTTTCCATGCACTATAGGTGAGCCGTAAGCCTATGTTTATATTCTTAAGTTAAACTAAAGCGTGTCTTTGAGACTAAAACATATTTTAACGAATATTATTACCTACGTTTAACTTTAACAGTATTAAATTGTATACTAATAATACATATACAACATTGTATACGATTTACAAAACATTTTGTTTTTACTCACAATGTTGACTATTGTATTTATTTGCGTTCTTAATCAAAAATTCAAAGCATCGACTGAGAACTAATACTAACAATAATAATATTCGCGAAAACACAGTCGATCATGCCTGTTAGTGTTAGCAATAAAAGAACGCTTCGCTTCTAAACGGTTTTGCCATTGGTTAATTGTTAACCAATGGTACAGCTAAAATCCTATGCACGTGGGGTTGTTTTCATGCTTATTTCAAAATTCACAGTTTAAACACCGAAAACTAAGGAACCAATACGTTATAAACCGTGACTTTTAAAGAATTATGTTGTATATCGTATCTCTAATTAGCATTTCGTGAATCTTTGATCCCTCATCTTAAACCAAATTACGAGAACTGGTATTATTAATATTATTCGAAAGGCCTCTGGATAGATATTTTTGGAAAACAAAAGATAAGATTTGAAAATGAAATGCCCTTTGTTCACGCCTCTTAATTTGAGTCCGCTATAGATAAATTAAGAGGCATGTGCGGGGAAAAAAAGCAGTTAACTTGATTTTTTCACAACTTATAGGCCCATTAGTTTTCTCAAAATCAACAGCGATGATAAAGCCCGAATGATCTAGTCATTATTCGATGACGAGGAACCCACTTTGAGACTAATAATGGCTGGAGACGGCTTGAATGGGTAATGAAGAAAAACTTTAATAC
>NW_013678446.1:2630-4445 GCF_000517525.1 Limulus polyphemus | reverse complement strand
TTGTCGAAACGTTGTACATTTGCTGTTGTATTAAAGTTTTTCTTCATTACCCATTCAAGCCGTCTCCAGCCATTATCTAGTCATTATATTCCGCCTATCTGTGATCGTTATATCAATGTAGTATAGAGGGCGCTGAGTTATTCGAGTTACAGTAAGAAAATGGATGTAGAACCTATTAATTCTGCTTGTGAAAATAAGTACTGTTAAAGACTTTCACAATAAAAAATAAATAAAACGAATCAAATTTATGAGGTATTAATTAACTTTATATTAGATACTTTATTACACTGTATTATATATAACAAATAATTTTGCTGTCGAAAATCTAATAAATATAATGGAAATTTTAAGTTTTCCAAGTTGCGAGTTAGTCTTCAGTACTTAATAGAGACTGTGATAAATTAATAACATCGTTTAATTTTGGACAGATGAATATTTCGAAGATTTTACGTGCGAAAATACTGCTAACATCAAGGATACTCAACTAATTCTATTCTTTGTAAGTAGAAACGCAAGTAAAGAATACTTAATTAGCTGTACTAAATGCCAGGTTGGTTTTTAATACATAATTAGCGGTTTAGGATGGCGTGTTGGATAAGACACTTGACTAACAATCTGCGGGTCCCTGGTTCGAATCCCCATCACCGAGCATGCTCGCTCTTTCAACCGTCGGAGTGTCATAACGTGACGATCAACCCAAATATTAGTTGTTAAAGTGTGGTTTAACTAGCTGCATTCCATCTAATCTGTAACTTTAAAATTAAGGATGGCTAGCTCTCGAGTAGATTTGCGCGAAATTCAGCAAACAAAGAAATGTTCTCGAACAATCCCTAAGGAACTGAATAAAGAATGTAGTGTTAAAAATATAATAGGCCTAATACTTGTGTCCAATGACAAGTAGAATTCATTACGATCAGAAAATGTGTTCACAGTGAAGTAATATTGCTTTCTTGTTGGCAGGTTTTTTAAATTATTTTATAAAATAATTCAAAGTTCAGTCCCCATAAACGATAACAAATTAGTTTATTTTTTCTTAACGTTTTCCCAACCTTCAACACTGTGGTAACTTTTAAGTCGTTTATAAATTACGCCAACTGCAGTACACTAACGTAGCAATAACCTGACTTGCACAAAGTAACAGTATGCGCGATAGCTAACACAGATCCAAATCCTTCACTTCACATACTGATTGATTCATTTTACCGGCTAGAAATAACTATCTTCTTGATGCTTCACTGTGCTTAATATTCATAATCTTCTTCTAGAATTTATTAGCA
This sequence comes from Limulus polyphemus, assembly GCF_000517525.1. Classification (NCBI taxonomy): domain Eukaryota; kingdom Metazoa; phylum Arthropoda; class Merostomata; order Xiphosura; family Limulidae; genus Limulus; species Limulus polyphemus. The sequence continues at coordinate 3,168 of NW_013678446.1, read as the reverse complement.
ATTTTGACGTTAAAACCTTTTGGTAATTCCTAGGTGTTTTAGGTCTATCTTATTAAACTTTTCAATCTGAACGTGAATATTACGGCCCGCACTTCCCAACTGTAAACAAATTTCACCATTAAAAATATAATTTTTGGCAATACCATAGAAATAATGTTGTTTTATTATCATGCCTACTGGCCTTTCTCCCGGCGAGATAGTGTTAAGTTTACGTATTTACAACACTTAAATCCGGGGTTTGATACCCCACAATGGAGACAGCAAATAGCCCAATGTGGCTTTGCTCTAGAAAAACAAACAAACCTACTGACCATATTCATATCACAATAATAATGTAACAAACAAACTTACTGGCCATATTTATATCATAATAATAACAAAACAAACAAACCTACTGGCCATATATCATAATAATAACAAAACAAACAAACCTACTGACCATATTTATATCATAATAATAACAAAACAAACAAACCTACTGACCATATTTATATCATAATAATAACAAAACAAACAAACCTACTGACCATATTTATAT
>NW_013678446.1:0-1750 GCF_000517525.1 Limulus polyphemus | reverse complement strand
TACTTTATTATTATGATATAAATATGGCCCAAAACAAACAAACCTACAGACCATATTTATATCATAATAATAGTAATGTAACAAACAAACCTACTGGCCATATTTATATCATAATAATAGTAATGTAACATACAAAACTACTGACCATATTTATATCATAATAATAACAAAACAAACAAACCTACTAGCCATATTTATATCATAATAATAACAAAACAAACAAACCTACTGACCACTCACTCGTTCTTTGACAGCTAGAATGAAAAACCACATTAAGCTCCAATGTAATCTCTCTTGGAGATGTTATGATCATACTCTTTTGTCCGATGTTTCAATCGTGTAAACAAAAGTAGTTATAGTTCATACAATGTAGTGTGGTCATTTGAGTAGTTAAAGGTGCACTATGGGCAGTAATTAATGAGTTAATCCATTAATGAATCCAGCTGAGCTAAAAGATCGTTCACCAAGCATGTGAAAAGCTTCTCTGTTCTAGATCCAGACTGATGGTAATTACCACAAAAAAAACTAGTGACCAGTTAACCCTGTGTGTGTGTTGAGGGAAGGGGTCAAAGTGTAAATGTCATGTCTTTTACAGAGTAACATTCAAAATTTAAATTACAAAGTTTTAATGTCTTAATTTAAAAATGAACTATTTAAATAAATTCTTAGTCTTGACTTCTGTATGTCAAGTGACACATCTCCCCTATGATTCTCTTATTATAAATTTTCTCCATTCCATTCTTAAGGGGCTTGGTGGTTAGGGCACTCAACTCCCAAGCTGCGAGCCACGGGTTTGAATCATGGCACTAAACATGCTCGCCCTATCAGAAGTGATGAAGTTTTAAAGTGAGAGTCAATCCTTTTTTTGCTGTTAGTAAATAATAGCTCAAGAGTTGGTGTTGACTTCCTTCTAGTCTAGTCCTCGTGTAGCTTAACGCAAAATTCAACAAATAAACATACAACAATAAAAAACTGTGGATATTAATAATTGGTAACAATATAAAATTTAAACCTCCCACCTAGTGGGATACAAGTACATTTGTTACACCCATTATATAGCCTCTTCCCATAGCTTTCAATTTATCTATGCCATGTGTACTTCATTTATACATTGTTTATAACCAGCAGAAAGATAAATTTGTTAGCTACAAAAATCTACTGACAGTTATTTCTTTTTTGCACGTTCTCATAGATAGTTACAGTTTACCTCATATGGTATGTGTGTGTGATTGTTGAACTCCAAGTGGCTAATGGAACTTTTAAACCTATTTGTAGCTTAACTTGGAAAACCAGTAATGTTATACTAGTTTTAGGACATTCTAGTGCAAACTGAGATACAGGATATGGTACAGGTTTTGTTACTTAGCATGACCTGAACAAGTTTTCCAGTCTAGATGAGCTGTACAGATACAGGATATGGTACAGGTTATTACTTTATGTGACCTGAACAAGTTTTCCAGTCTAGATGAGCTGTACAGATACAGGATATGATACAGGTTTTGTTACTTAACATGACCTGAACAAGTTTTCCAGTCTAGATTAGCTGTACAGAAACAGGATATGGTACAGGTTATTACTTTGTGTGACCTGAACAAGTTTTCCAGTCTAGATGAGCTGTACAGATACAGGATATGGTACAGGTTTTGTTACTTTGTGTGATCTGAACAAGTTTTCCAGTCTAGATGAGCTGTACAGATACAGGATATGGTACAGGTTTTGTTACTTTGTGTGATCTGAACAAGTTTTCCAG
>NW_013678445.1:0-9387 GCF_000517525.1 Limulus polyphemus | reverse complement strand
ACGAGAACAACAACAGTGACAGTAAATTATGTGAAATAGGTAAAGATCAGAAAAGTTTCTTTGTTTTGTTTCAGGACTGCGTCTGTCTCGAGGATCAAAACTTAATGTTAAGCGTTCTAAGCCCTCGAGTTTGTCACAGAACCACCAGACGACAAAAGAACACTGATGGAAAATTCTGTTTTGTATTTATATAGTTTAAGTGGAAATTATTATTGTTTTTCGTTTTATTTTTACAAACAATGAAGATTAAATTAGGTACAATATCACCCTTCCTTGTTTGAACTTGGTGTTATGAAAGGACTCGTGCATTTTATTGAATTGTTTAATGGAGAGATAGACTTTAGTGCCACGTCATGAGAGTGATTGGTGATGTTGCGTGATTCGACACACTAAACTGTTTACTTGAACACACTCCCCTTCTTTGATAAAGTACCTAATTTAGATCCCAGCCAGCAAGCTGAATTTATTATACAAAAAAGGAGAATTTACATATTTTTATCGTTTGTACTTAATCGTCACGAACACAACGTAAATGGGAATGCTGAAAATAAAACTTCTCTAACAGTATCTACTAGTTAGTTTGGAGCTTGTTCTCTTCTTATAAGACCTTAGTTTTGAACTTGGCATCTTCTAGTAAGGCCTTAGTTTGAACTTGCCATCTTCTTGTAAGACCTTAGTTTTGAACTTGCTATCTTCTTGTAAGACCTTAGGGGTCAAGCTTAAGTTTTCATCACGTGTATTGTGGACAAACAAAACATGTTTCTGCACAACTTCTTATGAGAAGACGTTAAGCTCAAACTAATGTCTTATAAGAATGGGTTAATTCAAACTTAGGTTTTATAAGAAGTGGCCAAGCTCAAGTTTAAGGTATTATAAGAAGACGTCAAACTCAAACTAAAATCTAATAAGAATAGGTCAATTCAAACTTATGTTTTATAAGAAGAATACAATCGCAAACTAAGGACTTAAAAAAGTGGTCAAGCTCAAACAAAAGACTTACAAGAAGATAATTTCAAAACTAAAAATTTATAATAAGAAAACAAATTAAGGTCTTATAAGAAGATAGCAAGTTTAAAACTAAGGTCTTATAAGAAGATGGCAAGTTCAAAACTAAGGTCTTATAAGAAGATAGCAAGTTCAAAACTAAGATCTTACAAGAAGATGGCAAGTTCAAAACTAAGGTCTTACAAGAAGATGCCAAGTTCAAATTAAGGTCTTATAAGAAGATAGTAAGTTTAAGACTAAGGTATTATAAGAAGATGGCAAGCTCAAACTAAGGTCTTATAAGAAGATGGCAAGTTCAAACTAAGGTCTTATAATAAGATAGCAAGTTCAAACTAAGGTCTTACAAGAAGATGGCAAGTTCAAAACTAAGGTCTTACAAGAAGATGCCAAGTTCAAACTAAGGTCTTATAAGAAGATAGCAAGTTCAAAACTAAGGTCTTACAAGAAGATGGAAAGTTCAAAACTAAGGTCTTAGAAGAAGATGGCAAGTTCAAACTAAGGCCTTACTAGAAGATGGCAAGTTCAAACTAAGGCCTTACTAGAAGATGCCAAATTCAAACTAAGGCCTTACTAGAAGATGCCAAATTCAAACTAAGGCCATACTCGAAGATGCCAAGTTCAAAACTAAGGTCTTATAAGAAGATGGCAAGTTCAAACTAAGGTCTTATAAGAAGATAGCAAGTTCAAACATGTTTCTGCACAACTTCTTATGAGAAGACGTTAAGCTCAAACTAATATCTTATAAGAATGGGTTAATTCAAACTTAGGTTTTATAAGAAGTGGTCAAGCTTAAGTTTTCATCACGTGTATTGTGGACAAACAAAACATGTTTCTGCACAACTTCTTATGAGAAGACGTTAAGCTCAAACTAATATCTTATAAGAATGGGTTAATTCAAACTTAGGTTTTATAAGAAGTGGTCAAGCTTAAGTTTTCATCACGTGTATTGTGAACAAACAAAACATGTTTCTGCACAATTTCTTATGAGAAGACGTTAAGCTCAAACTAATATCTTATAAGAATGGGTTAATTCAAACTTAGGTTTTATAAGAAGTTAATATTACAATAGAAGTTTAAAACATGCAATTGTGAGAGTTTCTACATAATATTACAATAGAAGTTTAAAACTTGCAATAGTGAGAGTTTCTACATAATATTACATTAGTAGTTTAAAACATGCAATAGTGAGAGTTTCTTGTTTACATGAATATCAAATATATATTTTTCCTCAGACAATATATTTCAATTTCGAAAAAGAAAATATTATTTAAATTGAGACTAGTACGAGCTTCACTTATATTTAACAAACTGTATTTCTCGCTTCTTGACGCTGTTATTATTAGTTCAAAGAGCAAACAGTCATTGTAATACGTACAAAGAAGGATGTTTTAACATACTGTTTCTGAGTAGAACGTATATAAATAGTAAGTGTGTCATTACCAGAATATGCTAATATGTCGTGATTATCATATTGTGAGACTTCCAGCTAAACCTCAGAATAGTTCTTTGTATTTTCAAAACAAAGAGAAACAATTGTTTAAAGATTTGTTCAGCTCATTCTAAATATTATAATTTTAATACATCTTGTAAATAGACGTAGAATATTTGATCATCACGTGTATTGTGGACAAACAAAAGCAATAGTGAGAGTTTCTACATAATATTACATAGAAGTTTAAAACATGCAATAGTGAGAGTTTCTACATAATATTACAATAGAAGTTTAAAACATGCAATAGTGAGAGTTTCTACAGATCAAAGGCCCAACAATTTATATGACCCAGAGGTTCTTTGAGGATGCTTAAAATGTTGGCATCAGTTTTAAGTACGATGAGTAAGGAGGTCAAAGGCCCAACAACTTATATGACCCAGAGGTTCTTTAAGGATGATTAAAATGTTGGCATCAGTTTTAAGTACGATGAGGAAGGAGGTGAAAGGCCCAACAACTTATATGACCCAGAGGTTCTTTATACATTATCGTGTAGTACAACTAAACACGACAAGTTTGTTAATAGATGAAATGTCGTTTGTCTAATTGAGTAGAAGTTGTTTGTTAAATGTAAAATATGAGGAAAAACGTTCAAAGAGCCCAAAATATAGAAATAGATTTACATACGTTGGTTTCATATTCTGCCATGAAAACAATGAATTATACATGTAGCCTGAGTCTGTTAATTCTACAAAATATTACATTAGAAGTTTAAAACATGCAATAGTGAGAGTTTCTACATTATATTACATTAGTAGTTTAAAACATGCAATAGTGAGAGTTTCTACAAAATATTACAATAGAAGTTTAAAACATGCAATAGAGAGAGTTTCTACATTATATTACAATAGAAGTTTAAAACATAGTTTTAAGTACGATGAGGAAGGATATGCCAACATTTTAAGCATCCTTAAAGAACCTCTGGGTCATGTAAGTTGTTGGGCCTTTGATCTCCTTACTCATCGTATTTAAAACTGATGCCAACATTTTAAGCATCCTTTTGTGTTTATTTATTAAACGAACAATTTTATTACATTTGCTTACCAAAGATGAAATTAGTTTCTTACATCGTTACGTTTTTACATAAACATTTGTATGGAACAAGAGGGCAAGTGAATGTAATCAGGCTGTAAGATACGAATGACGTAAGCGTTTGTCATTACTGTCATGCCAAATAAGATATAAAATGTTTAATATTAGTTGTTTCAGCTGCTTAAAAAAGAGCAGAGAATGTGATACCGCGGGCCTTTTTTAATTCTTTTTATCGCGTTGCTTCCTCAGCATTATACTTGAATATTTTATTGAGAAAGCATACAAATTATCAGAATAAAATCTCCTACAAAGATTGTCCATATTAAAGTAGAAATTGTAAATAAAAACAACTGAAATGAAATACGTGCATGCCTCAAATTCGCACTTAATTCAAAATAAGATTATTAGATTTCTGAATTGTTCTTTTCTTTCAAAGTAGTTTAGATCAAGGAAATAAAATAAAATAAAATATCACATTTCTTACACTAGTATATATTTTCTAGTAGGTGACATTAGACTTGTAATTTTTATCGAGGTTCTGCCAGATTTTAGTTAGTGAAAAAGTAATTGATATTTTTATGTCTGAACGGCATGTCATAGACCTCTCTTAGGTTGAGGATATATCCGTCCCTAGGTTAGGGTTAAGATATATCTGTCCTTAGGTTAGGGTTAAGATATATCCATCCCTAGGTTAGGGTTAAGATATATCAGTTCCTAGGTTTGAGCTACTGAACAGAAGATAGCCAATCAGCAGTATCGGCCGGCCCTAGGTTTAAAATACATCCGTTCCAAAGTTAGGGTTGAGATATATCCGTCCCTAGGTTTGAGCTACTGAACAGAAGATAGCCAATCAGCAGTATCGGCCGCCCCTAGGGTTAAGATACATCCGTCCACAGACTTGAGCTACTGACCATAAGATAGCCAATCAGCAGTATCGGCCGGCCCTAGGGTTAAGATACATCCGTCCACAGACTTTACTGCTGATTGGCTATCTTATGGTCAGTAGCTCCCGGCCGTCCCTAGAGTTGAGATATATCCATACTTAGGTTTGTACTAATGATCTAGCTAGCCACATATACTGGTCGCCATAAGGACTTTGTAAGATTAACTATTACTGTTATAACAAGTCCATAGTAAAAAGTGCAAAGCATGTTGAACGGAATCGTATCTCGAACTCAATCCGCACCCCTACTCGCTAACCACTAGTCCATGTCTGAACCCTTACTGTGAAGACTCCCTCTTGGTGCGTGTGTTTCATAATGTAAAAATTGTTTAAAGATTTAAAACGTCATAACTGTAAGTTACCTAAAGTTGTTGATCTATTAAAACCTGAGTTTAACTACAATAACTTTCTTGGACCTGTGATAAAAGTTGTTATATTTTTATTTCAAGTAAATCCCTTCTAAAACAAACTCATCTACGTACCAGAAGCTACGGTGCTTCATAAATTTATTCTTACTGCTTGCTACATTATCATAAAATGTTTGCTATTTTAAGAATAGGTAACATTTTAATGTTTTCAACAACACATTCTGAGGGTATCTAATCAGAGGAACTTTCGTAAGCCAGTAAAAGCGTGTTAATCTGAACCTATGGAACAATAGAATTATATTCTTATGGTGAGCTGCTGCCATCTAGGAGTATAATTTAAAATTAATACGATACTGTATACATTTAGAGTAAATCATACATACAGCAATGTATTTAAGGTTATCGATTTATCACTTATCCTATAAGGCTAGAATTACTCTTAGACAGAAATAATCCAAGGTTATAATCTCTACAAATTCAATTTTGTATTCTTTCTGTCTCAGACAAATTCTAGTCTGATACATTTCGTCAGTATTTTTAAGTACCTCTGTAAAGTAACGCTAACCCGAACTATCTACCTATGAACTAACGTACCTTTAATATTATGGAATTTTATTACAAATAGGTGAGAAATAATTTCTTGACGAATGTTTGTGAGAATGCATACTAACAATAACAAAGTTGTGTACCAAACGACTTCTCGTGTTTGTCGTAGTCTAGTTCAGGAGCGACTAATGATTACTCTGACGTAGCCTTATAATTGTTTTCATATCAATGTTTTCTGTGTTATACGAGGCTTACAATAATCTTTCTATGGTTGTGCATTAGGGACGTGAAAATGTTAGTGGCTTAGTTTATTTCATTCGTTAAAAGTAGTAAATTCTTCCCTTAAATACGACAAAAATGCTTTGCTAAGCGAATCACGATCCGAGTTTATTTTCTATAATATGAAACGCTGAACGTGACAAACACAATAAAACTTGTTGTTCAACGAATTCTACAGGAAGAAAGAGCTCAACGGCATATTTTAAAACTTAAACGTGAAAGTCTCTCTAGAAGACAAAAAACAACAACGGAATACACCTGGTGCGTAACAAAATTGTAAAACACAGTTTCTGTTTGTCATATGCGTATAGTAGCACAAGTTCTCAACATTTTCAAATTATGATAAATACAATTTAAATTAATGAAAAATGAAGACTGATCATTTGTTTGAATGTAACAAACCAGTCTTATTCTACTAAATGAAGACCGATCATTTGTTTGAATGTAACAAACCAGTCTCATTCTGCTAAAAGAAACACGTCGGATTTAAAAAGAGGGCTTTTATTATTCTGGCCACTAACAACTATAATCGAGTGAAGGAAAGGACCAGACGTGGAGGTTGAATCATTTTTCTCCAGACCTTGTCATCTTCTGGAAGTACAAATATAATCGAATCATTAAAATCTTATTCGCAGGTATTGAACAGGCTTCTATTCATTTATAACGTTCATAATTTACCCATAGGATTAATTATATGCAAGTAAAACTCGCTTGTAGATAATATTTAACTGGTAAGAATATTGTAATTGATATCTTTATGGTGTTAGTTTATATTATTCAAATAGGCCTAGCGTAAACACTTAGGTGCTATGTTCCCTGTATTATTCATTTCTCAGGGAAGTAAAGTTACCAATATTCTACCTTAAGTGCTAAAAATAAGCCTAGCATAAGTACTTAGGTGCAATGCTCCTTGTATTATTTATTTCTCAGCTACTAGTATTCTACCTTAAGTGCCAGAAATAGGCCTAGCGTAAACACTTAGGTGCAATGCTCCTTGTATTATTTATTTCTCAGCTACTAGTATTCTACCTTAAGTGCCAGCAACAGGCCTAGCGTAAACACTTAGGTGCAATGTTCCCTGTATTATTCATTTCTGAGGGAGGTACAGCTACTAATATTCTACCTTAAGTGCCAGAAATAGGCCTAGCATAAACACTTAGGTGCAATGTTCCCTGTATTATTCATTTCTGAGGGAGGTACAGGTACTAATATTCTTCCTTAAGTGCCAGAAATAGGCCTAGCGTAAACACTTAGGTGCAATGTTCCCTGTCTTATTCATTTCTGAGGGAGGTACAGCTACTAATATTCTACCTTAAGTGCCAGAAATAGGCCTAGCATAAACACTTAGGTGGAATGTTCTCTGTATTATTCATTTCTCAGGCAGGTACAGTTACCAATATTCTACCTTAAGTGACACTTACATATTATTATAGGCACTTGTTCAGCTTTTACTCACTTCGTTAACAACCCTTTTATCATATTGAACACAATAACAAATAGAACTTATTGCTCAAAATGTACTTACGAAGTATATATATTTAGGTAGCGACTAATGTTGCATATCTCTGTATGTAACAAAATAATGTTGTACGTCTCGGTAAGTAGCAAAACAATGTTGCCTTACTCTTGAAAATGTCGAAAAACAATGTTGTTTATTCCTGTATGTAACAACATAATGTAGCATATTTCTGTTACGTAACAAACTAATGTTACATATCTCCGTAAATACGAAACTAATGTGTCATATCTCGGTAAATACGAAACTAATGTTTCATATCTCGGTAAATACGAAACTAAGGTTTCATATCTCAGTCAATACGAAACTAATCTTACACATCTCGGTAAATACGAAACTAATGTGTCATATCTCGGTAAATACGAAACTAATGTTCCGTATCTCAGTAAATACGAAACTAATCTTACACATCTCGGTAAATACAAAACTAAAGTTTCATATCTCGGTAAGCAACAAAAGAATACTGAAGTACTCGGTAAGAACTACGTTAATAGTGACAGAAAGCTTTAAACCAATACCACTTTATCAAGCCCAAGTATTTACTATAGCTTATTCTCGTACAAAGTCTTTAGTATAGATAGGTATTGGATAGAGAAAGTGTCAGAGGAAGATTAACTGGTTGGAAAATATATGTAATCACATGAGACTCAAATAAGTAGGAGAAAATACCACCACATTCATTCTGACACACACTATCTTCATTCTGACACACACTACCTTCATTCTGACACACACTACCTTCATTCTGACACACACACTACCTTCATTCTGACACACACTACCTTCATTCTGACACACACTACCTTCATTCTGACACACACACTACCTTCATTCTGACACACACACTACCTTCATTCTGACACACACTACATTCATTCTGACACACACTACGTTCATTTTGACACACACTACCTTCATTCTTACACACACTACCTTCATTCTGACACACACTACCTTCATTCTGACACACACACTACCTTCATTCTGACACACACTACCTTCATTATAACACACACAGAATTCATTCTTAAACACTCTAGTTTCGACACGTAATACATTTATACTGACACAAAGTGCATTGATCTTAATCCATAATACATTTGTTAGAATACATATTACATTACTATATTTAAATCATATTATGTATCATGAACGAAAACTTTCTGATAAGAGTCAAAGCCAATAAGTTAAAGGAATCTCCATGATTGGTGTTTGGCTAACAGGACCATTGCTCTGTGAATATCAAACTTCAAGTGTTCTTGTGGTCAGACAGTTAGTGATTATACACTATGTACACTCACATATAGATTTATTTCGTTATTATATTTCATTCACATTATGAATCATGAAAGAAAACGTTTAAAGAAACGTTATTCTAAGTGAAGAACCCGATAAGCGAAAATAAACACCGGGACTAGAACCTAGAACCTTTAGCTATCAGGTCCAATTCTTTATTCAACTCAGATACTTAGGGCAAAATGTAAATAAATAAAGTGAAAAACAGTCTAATTCAATAAGTATAAGAAAAAAAGGTCGAGTTTTAGGCACTGAAGTAACAACAAAGTTACATCGAGTAGTGTAATGTCACTATTTAATCTTCAGGGAAAAAATCCTAAGAACGTATCGCTGTAAATTACACATGACTTAAATGATTATTGGTGGAGAGTAGATGGAAAACAGTCATTAAAGTTTTATAGAATAAGCTTCTTTGCTGGTCAAGTATTACATCTGCTCGTCTGGGAGCACACAACGTAAAACTAGTAAGTGATGGAGTACTGCCAGGAAACTACTACCTCGTATAGGACAGTTAAGTGCTCTATCTGTAAGAACAGTAATTTTAGGGACCATCCTTGAAGTTCTCAAGTTTTAAGGAAAAATCTAAATACATTTTTAGTTCAAAAAATGAACTGTATTTACTGTTGTTTTCTTTCCTTATTTTAGACAGCTCCACAGAAATCGTTCTTTATCTTAGACAGCTCCACAGAAATCGTTCTTTATCTTAGACAGCTCCACAGATATCGTTCCTTATATTAGACAGCCCCACAGAAATCGTTCCTTATATTAGACAGCTCCACAGAAATCGTACTTTATCTTAGACAGCTCCACAGAAATTGTACTTTATCTTAGACAGCTCCACAGAAATCGTACTTTATCTTAGACAGCTCCACAGAAATCGTACTTTATCTTAGACAGCTCCACAGAAAATCAA
>NW_013678444.1:0-9388 GCF_000517525.1 Limulus polyphemus | reverse complement strand
CATAGTGTTGAAATTTACATTCTGTAATGGGGCTAAAGGAAGAATTAGCCACATAAAATGGAAGAATGACAAAATATTCTTTAGTCCTAACAATGTTACACAGTACTGTAAATAAATAGCCATTACAAGACAACGTGCCCAAGTTGTTTTATATACACGACTAATGGAAGAATTAGCCACATGAAATGGAAGAATGACAAAATATTCTTTAGTCCTAACAATGTTACACAGTACTGTAAATAAACAGCCATAGCAAGACATCGTGCCCAAGTTGTTTTATATACACGACCAACGTAACATTAGACACAGCAGGACGACATGAACAAGTTGTTTTATATACACGACTAATGGAAGAATTAGCCACATAAAATGGAAGAATGACAAAATATTCTAAACATTTGCACAGTACTATATCTTTAGATATCAAACAAACATTATGTAGAAAGCCAATGAACTCATACAATGTTTTGTTTCTATACAGACAGTCAATAACGTCAGTCCACAATGGTACCCTAACACCTTGACAGCAGTTTACATGCCGTTGTTGACTGACGTTACTGGTTGTCTGTTAGATACTAACACCTTGACAGCAGTTTACATGCCGTTGTTGACTGACGTTACTGGTTGTCTGTTAGATACTAACACCTTGACAGCAGTTTACTATATGTATGTATTTAATAAGTGTTATGTAATGACGGAACCTTACTATGACGTACTTCCGTTGACTTGGCCCTAGGGTATTACGATAAAGGAAACAGTTTCTCTATATTTAACCTATTCATTGGTCTTTTAACCAAAAAAACAATCTAAAATTAGTAAATGATAACATTACAGGTTTAAAACAATTTGAGAATTTAAAAAATGTATTGGTTCTCAAACCCTAAAATAGATTCTATAAGTTAAACAAAAATATACAAATGAAAAGTACTTCGGAGAGGAAAAACACACCTGAAAACCAACAAAGGCAATAGGTGTAAAGCACTAAATTAGAATTTACATATATACCAATTAAAACTTTACCTTAAAAAAGATGACGTTTACCTTCTTTGGCTTTTCGTAGCACTGATATCCCCCCCCCCCAAAAAAAAACAACCTTCAAGTGGTTATAAGTAATATATAGACTGATCTTACATCTCTTTCGTCACAAGTTGCGATTATCAAAATATGAATCTCTAGAGTTAGAATCAAATGTTGTATGTCTGTGAACCACTAACACAACTATGATAGAAGACAAAATATTTCTCCAACAACAGTGTTTTGTTTCTGGAGTCAGATAGTTATGTAATGACGGAACCTTACTATGACGTACTTCCGTTACTAGTAACATTTGTAATCTTTGTGTCCGTACAATTATTAAATGTAGTAACACTTGTCATCTTTGTGTTCATAGCTCAGTATGTTTGAAGTGTTTCAAACGTTTTACATACACTATATTTTGTTCTTGAGGCATGTTAAAAATGAATTCCTTTGAACTGGCGCTTAACGCTCATGATTACTGTCCTTGAACTGTTATTGGAGGCTTATTTTCCCGTGGTTGGGTTGAATCGGGCTCGATCCATAAATGGCCTTCATTGCCCACTCAAGATTTGCGATCTCTTTGGGTGTAGAGTCAGTAAAACTTGTCCCGCCCTTCTAGTCATCAGCCGTTCTTCTAACATGCGTTTATCACAATCCAGTAGGTTGAGAGGACCTTGGACGTGGCATCGAATTAGATTCTTAGATAAGTCGTTTTTCTGAAAAAACTTGCAAAGTTGACTTCTTGTAAAAATACATGCAAGTATAAAGATACCACGTGGCAATTAAAAGATGTCGAATTTTTCTCACGTGATTCAAGAGTTATGAAAGTTGTGCTACTGTATGTATGTATTTAATAAGTAAATGTAGTAACACTTGTCATCTTTGTGTCCGTACAATTATTAAATGTAGTAACACTTGTCATCTTTGTGTCCGTACAATTATTAAATGAATAAGTGTACGGACACAAAGATGACAAGTGCTACTACATTAAATAATTGTACGGACACAAAGATGACAAGTGCTACTACATTTAATAATTGTACGGACACAAAGATGACAAGTGTTACTACATTTAATAAGTGTACGGACACAAAGATGACAAGTGTTACTACATTAAATAAGTGTACGGACACAAAGATGAGAAGCGTTACTACATTTAATAAGTGTACGGACACAAAGATGACAAGTGCTACTACATTTAATAAGTGTACGGACACAAAGATGACAAGCGTTACTACATTAAATAAGTGTACGGACACAAAGATGACAAGTGTTACTACATTAAATAAGTGTACGGACACAAAGATGAGAAGCGTTACTACATTAAATAAGTGTACGGACACAAAGACGACAAGTGCTTCTTCATTTAATAAGTGTACGGACACAAATATAACAAGGGGTACTACATTTAATAAGTGTACAAACACAAAGATGAGAAGCGTTACTACATTAAATAAGTGTACGGACACAGAGATGACAAGTGCTACTACATTTAATAAGTGTACGGACACAAATATGACCATTGTTACTACATTTAATAAGAGTACGGACGTATTTTACAAGTATCACGATCGTTCTTATTTTTCTACTAGTAATTAAATAGCTTTTCAAAATATCTACATTTATATAAACGGTTACAGCATCTATATAACAAGAGCAAGGATTTAGTTAATAAATCTTGTACTGCCCGAAAACCGTTATTAGACAGATTATAGTTGTTAAAAGTTATGAATATTTTGAAATTCAAAGAGAAAGCAGAAATATCAACTATAATTTGTTTCAAAACGATAGAGAGAAAATGGTTCGAGTTTCTCGCTTTGGGGGACCACAGATTCATATAATATAGTCGAATGTGTTTAACTTGTGGCGTGAAATGGCAGATAACACAAGGGTTGCTTTATAAAAGAGTTGTAATAATGATTGTTATTCTCTATGATGTACCATGGGCGAAAAACAGGAGGGTAGCTAGTTCCTCCTTCTGTCCTTTCCAGTACTAAATATGTTGCTGTACATGACGACATCTTGGCAACTCTGACGTTTCATAATGACGTCACTTGTTTACTACAGCTAAACTTTTTTTTTCCACTTCCAATATTGACGAAACGTCCATTTCATTCAACAAAAACTGCCCCTTTTAATGTAGATACTCAAATTTCATAATTAGTTTTTATGATCTTAGTTCTGTCAAAATCGGCCGTCGTAATTTCAAGCATCAAGGGAAAAAATGACCACTCCCACCCCATTGTGAAGATACGAAGGAACACCAAGATTATTACAATGTATTATGACGGAATTGGAGCACACTGGGGGGTCACCTTTTGGCCATCAAATCAGCGAGAAAAGCATTATTTTCATTAGCACAGTGTGAGGTTTGAGGAAAATTAGCCTTGTGTTCCTTCACTACAACGTGGGTAACGTTGCATTAAGAAGCCACGTATATAGATATACAACAATAATAACAATTACTTTTCAAGCTACCATCTTAAGAAATATTTGCTTTAGGAGAAACTTGGGTGGCGACGTTTCGTTTATTTTATTCACTTTTAATTGTTTAAAATCATTAATTAATTTGAACGACAGTTAAACTGTGATTATATAAATTCCCATCTCTAACCCAACAACGAAGCTATGAAAACACTGTAACTTTAATCTCAAGTCAAGTCATTGTGATTATGTAAGGTCCTATCTCTAACTCAACAACGAAGCTGAAAAAAACACTGGAACGTCAACAGTGAACGAACTGGTACGTTTGGGATGTTGTGTTAGTTTAAACTCAAAGAAGTAATTTCAGAATGTCAAAACACTAATGTTTAGATAATTTTATTATCTCATGATACGTTAATGAAAAACTGAAAGAATTAAATGTTATCTATACCTGTACGACTTCCCAGAACAGTAGAACGACAGCAATATGGACTACAGCCGTTCTTAAGACAGCATGGACTGTACTAGTCATCCTTGAAGAACTACCTCAGCAAATGGTGGGACGAAATGTTGTGTGAAAGGCTGCACAAATTCTTCACTCAATAATGGCTGTATAAGATCAAAAACTACACATTCACTGTATTTCTCGAACACCAGGAAAGTATAATCTTCCCTATAGAACGAAATAGAAGTTTTAGAACAATGCACCAAAAATAAAACAACAGCTTCCAGTACAAGTCGCTTCACTTGGGTAGATGTTATGAAATCGACATCACACTGAGCGCCTACAGGTACTAGTCTCGCGGAGGAATTCGCGGAGCATGTGGTGACGTCATAGTGTATAAGTATTCTAATTGGCTGAACAAGAGCACTGATGCGTGCAAACCTGTAAGCTTACCACGTGCTTCCTTTACACGGTGGAAACAGCGTTAACTTCACGTGTCGCAATTTGAATATCGAAGTTAAATTACACTTACGCTGAGGCAGCACGGTCACAACCACAAAAGCAAAAACCAACAAAAGAATTCCAGAAACAAATCCTATCTTCGAAGCCATTAGAAATACATTCATGGATTTCATAAAACAGTACAGACCCCCCCCCCAAAAAAAAACAGTACAAATAGTTTTACACCTTATACCTGTAATACCACACATCACCCGCCTATTCATGAGCCCCATTATTACACAAACAAACAATAAAATATCTAGAACCATTCACCCCATTCCAGAACTTACATCAGTCATAGGATAAAATTCGTGGTCATGGCCCTGAAAAGGATAAATTTAATAGAACAACAAAAACACTACAAGCCTCTAGTAAAACAATGGCTAAAAAGGGAGGAAATGGTCACAACTACACCTGACCCTCCCAGGTCTACACAAGACCAAAATCCTGATCATTGATCGTGTGTGTGAAATGATGATCAGTTTTCTGTCAGAACAGATAGACAGACTGATCGATAAGAAAGCTTATTCACTTAAGTAATTTTAACAATTGCTAATAACTTTCTCTCTCTCGCACGAGTACAATGTGATTGGTCCATTTTTAAACCTACTGCACTTTCCAGTCAGATTTTCATGTTATCTAAACCACTTAATCCTGTTTTATAATATCAACATCGATGGTTTTAGATAAAGAAGTAACTTCCAAATTAAAGACAAAAATAACTCAACACTATGGTTGTAAAAAAAATCATACACGTTAGGCTTAACGCCTAGAAAGTTTGGACACTGTTTTCTATCGTCTTATCATGCAGGTTTATGAGAAGATTTCAGGGTTGAATGAATCCAGGATGCAGAAAAGATAGTATAAAAACTTTAATTTCTTAAAAGCACTGCCAAAAACAAGTTTAAAAACGCGCTCTTTGTACAAATATATATTTACATAAAATAAGCACTTATCAAGCTAACTCAAGCTTCGTGTATGTATCGACAAGCATTATATTAGTTAGCTTAAAGTATAATGTGAAACTGATTTTGAAAGAGAGAACTGCAAGGGTCTCCTGTGTAAAATTCCTATTATCGTGACGATTGTTTGTTTTTAATTTCGCGCAAAGCTGCACGAGGGCTATCTGCGCTAATTTAGCAGTGTAAGACTATAGGGAAGGCAGCTAGTCATCACCACCCACCGCCAACTCTTGGGCTAATCTTTTACCAACGAATAGTGGGAGTGACCGTCACATTATAACGCCCCCACGGCTGAAAGGGCGAGCATGTTTGGTGTGACGGGGATTCAAACCCGCGACCCTGAGATTATGATTCGAGCGCCCTAACCACCTGGCCGTGCCGGGCCTTATCGTGAAGAATAACCAATTTGAATTACGTACTAGACCAAAAAGGTAAATATGCCTTCTTTGAAAATGATGGAAAAAAATCCTATCGTGAATATATTCAAGTTTATATATTTTTTCGTACGTTTACTTAGAGCTTACTAATTTATTAAAGTTTTTGTTGGTACAAATTACTGTGAGTATATAAATGTTGGACTTCGTTACAATAATAGTGGGGATTAATTACGCAGAACGTTTCAATTCCTGACTGATTTGAAAGTTTGACTAGTGACGTAGCTCACTTCTTGTAACATCATTTGAAGTCTTACAACAAATTTCGGTCAAATACTGTCTTGGAACCATGAGTTAGCTTTGTGAACTCAGGTTAAGCGACGTTTCCTTCAGAAGGTTATTACAAAAACCGGTCAAACACTCTTGGAACTATGTGTTAGCTTTGTGAATTCAGGTTGAGGGACACCTTATTTTGAAGATTTCAACAAAAACAGTCAAACACTGTCTTGGAACCATATGTTAACTTTGTGGATTCAGGTTGAGGGACACCTTATTTTGAAGATTTCAACAAAAACAGTCAAACACTGTCTTGGAACCATATGTTAACTTTGTGGATTCAGGTTGAGGGACACCTTATTTTGAAGATTTCAACAAAAACAGTCTAACACTGTCTTGGAACCATGTGTTAATTTTGTGGATTCAGGTTGAGGGACATCTTCTTTTGAAGATTTCAACAAAAACAGTCTAACACTGTCTAGGAACCATGTGTTCACTTTGTGGATTCAGGTTGAGGGACATCTTCTTTTGAAGATTTCAACAAAAACAGTCTAACACTGTCTTGGAACCATGTGTTCACTTTGTGGATTCAGGTTGAGGGACATCTTCTTTTGAGGATTTTAACAAAAATCAGTCAAACACTGTCTAGGAACCATGTGTTAACTTTGTGGATTCAGGTTGAGGGACATCTTCTTTTGAAGATTTCAACAAAACCAGTCTAACACTGTCTTGGAACCATGTGTTAAGGTTGTGAATTTAGGTTGAAGGACGTTTCCTTTTGAAGCTCAGAACAAGTCCTAGCCCATCACTGTATTGGAGACATGTGTTAATTTTGTAGACTCAGGTTGAGGGATGTCTTCTCTTGAAGATTACAACAAATCCCAGTACAACACTGTTTTGGAACCAAGTGTTAGCTTTGTAAAAACAGTTTTGTTTCTTAGGTTTAGCTCACAGCCTCACAATTCTCATTCTACGCTGTACGCTGCACGGGGGGAACCAAAGCTTGGATTTTAGGGTTGGAAGTCCATAAAGTTATCGCACCCACTGGGGGGACGTCTACTAGTGGAAATATAATGCTTCGAATAAGAATGGAATAAGTAAGAATTTTCCTTTCGAAGCTGTTCAAAAAAAAAAACCTATCGACCTTAACGAAGTAGGTTTATTCTTAGAAATGGGAACAGTATTTTGAGTGATTTTTTTTTTATCGACGACAATGTTTTAAAAAATATTAAAGTAGCAAATTAAAGAGAAAAAAAATTGCCATCGTAACGTTATTTTAACCTTATCTCAAAGTTGTGAAATGTAAATTATTTCAAGACACGATTTCTTTATAAATCCTTGGCACGTACTTATAAATTTTTCTTGGAAAAAAAAAAAGAGAAACGATCTTTAACACAACAAATAGAGATTTAAATTTCCTGGTGAAATTACTGCCAATGTGGAGTTAAGCCACTCTTTAAGGATCACACGAAACAGGTTATTCACTTAATTGTAACTCGTGACTCTGTTTAATTAATCTTCACCGATAAACATGTTCTCGCTTATTTCTCCGAAAATCTGTTTTAAAAATACGTCCCAGACTCGTGGTTCTCCAGTGCAATTGCAGTGATAAATATATATATTCCTTTTACGCTTCTCTAAACCGAAATTATCTTTGTATACATAATACATACATACACATATATATATACATATATAAAGTGTTGTGTTTGTGTTCAAAACGAAAATAGACAATAGGTTATGAACGTTTTTCTTCCGAGACATTCATTCTAACCATATAGTTAACCATCTCGGAGAAACGGTATAACTGTTAAATCCTGCGTTATCCGGAGAAACGGTATAACTGTTAAATCCTGCGTTATCCGGAGAAACGGTATAACTGTTAAATCCTGAGTTATCTTCTGAAGTTCTTAAAAGGAAGACATTTTTTTGCATGATGGCTTCCACACGTACAGATACCTACGGCTTCCACACGTACAGAGACCTACGGCTTCCACAGAGACGTACATAATTTTCTGTGATTGCAGGTAAAAAAAACGTTTCAGAAGATGTCTGATTAGCTTATGATGGTCTCAAATTCGATGACGAGGCACCCACTTTGAGACTAATAATGGTTGGAGACGGCTTGAATGGGTAATGAAGAAAAACTTTAATATAAGTTTAACATAATAGCAAATGTACAACGTTTCGACAAGGTTTTGTCGAAGGTTTGTACCTGATGATGACAAAACGTTGTACATTTGCTGTTATGTTAAACTTATTTTAAAGTTTTTCTTCATTATCCATTCAAGCCGTCTCCAAGCATTATTATGATGGTCTATTTCCACTAAATGCGATGTTGGTCTTTTTTCGCTTTCAGTAACTATTGTTGGCCTGTTTGACAATAAAAAGATGTCTGATTAACTTATGATGGTGTATTTTCACTAAATGCGATTCTTCATAATTGATGTTGGTCTTTTTTCGCTTTCAGAAACTATTGTTGGCCTATTTGACAATAAAAAGATGTCTGATTAACTTATGAGTTGTTTTATTTACTGATGCGGGTCTGTTTTCAACAAAGTAGGTGTTTCACTACTGATATAGATTTTTTTTCAACAAAAGAGATATTTCATTAACTAACTACTAGCATTTACTAAATCATTTTTGGACCATTAGAATGTCAGGAAATGTTTCACTAACTGATCACTAGAGGACTTGTGGATTGTAAAACGTAGTATATATAAAAATTAATCATCTCAAATGCTGAGAGCAACAATATGAAGCTCATAAGGATTGTAGAGTTCAGTATAGAAGAAACCTTATTACTTCTTCCAAAAACATGATGAGAAACATCAGTTTTGTGGATATTAGTGGTATACTTCTGGTGACTTAGAAATCGAAAACGCGTATTCTTAAACTGTACAAATATACGGATACAACCGAGGATTAACAAGAAACAACATCCTTTCAATTAACACAGAGGCATACTGTTAGCTTCCACTCTCAGAAAAACAACAACATTATATTCAAGAAAGTGGAGCCAATTTAAACTTCTTTTTTTTTTTCATTCAGTCAGAGAGATGTATCTTTATATGGATATTATGATTTTAATAACAACTAAACCACTTAACTTACTTACTTAAAACAAATTTGGCGTTCTTTAGACGTGAAAGAAGAGTAACCTGTCAGAAACAAACAAGCATGTCTTTAAATGTTCTGTTGGTTAGTCAAATGATAAAGATAAATGTAATGTTAATAAATATTGACTGGATGAAAGTGTCATTAAATATTGACTGGATGAAAATGTGGTTAGTCAAAAGATAAAGATAAATGTAATGTTAATAAATATTGACTGGATGAAAGTGTCATTAAATATTGACTGGATGAAAATGTGGTTAGTCAAAAGATAA
>NW_013678443.1:9488-11004 GCF_000517525.1 Limulus polyphemus | reverse complement strand
ACATTAGTACCTGTTCTTACTACCTACTTCTACACTAGTACCTGTTTTTACTACCTACTTCTACACTAGTACCTGTTTTTACTACCTACTAATACACTAGTACCTGTTTTTACTACCTACTTCTACACTAGTACCTGTTTTTAATACCTACTAATACACTAGTACCTGTTTTTATTACCTACTTTTACACTAGTACCTGTTTTTTCTACCTACTTCTACACTAGTACCTGTTTTTACTACCTACTAATACACTAGTACCTGTTTTTATTACCTACTTTTACACTAGTACCTGTTTTTACTACCTACTTCTACACTAGTACCTGTTTTTAAAACCTACTAATACACTAGAATCTCTCTATTCGTTCAAGTAAAGCAAAATACTTTTCTTCAGATCCCAAGATCGTTCATCTTTTCACAGAATCTTTAAATAACTAAAATCTAACCCTAACATCTCGTTTCATTTTAATATTCATAAATCTACATTGAAGAATATATCTGTTTACGTTTTGTTTTTTATCCATAATAGTTTATTCTTTCAATAATTTCAAACTGTTTAAATAATTATATATAGGAATTAATGTTACTAGGTGACAGAATACAACAGTTGCTTGCTAAATACGTTAAAATATACTTAAAGTGTGTGCTTGTTGTTTAGTAAGGTTTCGTTCGAAAACCCTTTAAACCTAACTCGGTAAACTAGAGTTACGCCGCCATTAAAGTAAGATCTATTGAAATTAAATCTTTATTTAATAATTTCTAATTGAATGGTGCTAACGAAAAGTAATTAAGTACAGTGATTGAAACTGAGTAAAACGTTATTTGGGTACAATCTCCGGTATAATGTACACAGACTCAATAACAACAGTGAAACACAGTGCGTCGCATCTAAAACTGTAACATAACTCATTGAAACACGAAAACAGTATGGATGTTATCTGGTAATTTAGAGCAGTTTAAGATGTTATTTCATATAACCACGTTACCAACGTTTTCGGTTACAATGGATGAAAATAGCACGTTTCTATTTTCTGTCTTCGAGGTTTTAGATGATCAAGAAGCGCTTCATAACTATTTCATTGAACTAAACCTCGCGCCAAAAACATGAAGGTGGAAACTAAACTTAATATAAAGCAGGGTTGAAAATTAACTAAACACAGTAAGATGGAACACAAGCTTAATATAAAGCAGGGTTGAAAACTAACTAAACACATTAAGATGGAACACAAGCTTGATATAAAGCAGGGTTGGAGACTAACCAAACACAATAAGATGGAACACAAGCTTGATATAAAGCAGGGTTGAAAATTAACTAAACACAGTAAGATGGAACACAAGCTTAATATAAAGCAGGGTTGAAAACTAACTAAACACATTAAGATGGAACACAAGCTTAATATAAAGCAGGGTTGAAAACTAACTAAACACATTAAGATGGAACACAAGCTTAATATAAAGCAGGGTTGAAAACTAACTAAACACATTAAGATGGAACACAAGCTTAATATAAAGCAGGGTT
>NW_013678443.1:6685-8615 GCF_000517525.1 Limulus polyphemus | reverse complement strand
AAACACAATAAGATGGAACACAAGCTTGATATAAAGCAGGGTTGGAGACTAACTAAACACAATAAGATGGAACACAAGCTTGATATAAAGCAGGGTTGGAGACTAACTAAACACAATAAGATGGAACACAAGCTTGATATAAAGCAAGGTTGGAGACTAACCAAACACAATAAGATGGAACACAAGCTTGATATAAAGCAGGGTTGGAGACTAACCAAACACAATAAGATGGAACACAAGCTTGATATAAAGCAGGGTTGGAGACTAACTAAACACAATAAGATGGAACACAAGCTTGATATAAAGCAGGGTATGAGACTAACTAAACACATTAAGATGAAACACAAGCTTAATATAAAGCTGTGTGAGAATTAACCAAGTAATTTTCTAGAGATGGACCACTTTGTTATTCTGACTCAAATAAACTCTGTCTACATCTTCATGCTATCTCTCAGCTCCGTTTATAATCTCATCCCCCCTTTTTTTGTTTAGAAAAGTGAAACAAACGACAAATAGTATAGTGCACATATCATATAAAGCATTCAAAAAACAACATATGTTTTTTAAAAGTGTCAGGGATACGAACCTTGGATCAGTTTAAAATTACATGCTCAGCTGTGTAGTTCAGATAATATACAAATAGAAGCGACCTTATAAGAAACACATCTAGATAGATAAATTATTGAGTAAAAAAAAGTGAGTAGCATTTTTTTTGGAGGTATGATCCAGAAATACGACTATTTTCCAAGTGAATACCTGACACTTTACATATAACACTGAAGATGTCTTCTCACACGTATATCCAGTATAATATTATGAGACAGGTACCGTTGTATAGTCACGTTAAGTAGCATTCAAGCTTTTGACATTCATGGATGCATTAACACACTGATAGTACTTTCTCAGCCATCCACCAGCCCCGTCCATTATCTCTATCTAACTGGCTGGCAATATAAATCTTTAGACTGATCAATCTGTCTCCATAAGTTTAACATTATATAAATCTTTAGACTGATCAATCTGTCTCCAGAGGTTTAACATTATATAAATCTTTAGACTGATCAATCTGTCTCCAGAGGTTTAACATTATATAAATCTTTAGACTGATCAATATGTCTCCAGAGGTTTAACATTATATAAATCTTTAGACTGATCAATCTGTCTCCATAAGTTTAACATTATATAAATCTTTAGACTGATCAATCTGTCTCCATAAGTTTAACATTATATAAATCTTTAGACTGATCAATCTGTCTCCATAAGTTTAACATTATGTAAATCTTTAGACTGATCAATCTGTCTCCATAAGTTTAACATTATATAAATCTTTAGACTGATCAATCTGTCTCCAGAGGTTTAACATTATATAAATCTTTAGACTGATCAATCTGTCTCCAGAGGTTTAACATTATATAAATCTTTAGACTGATCAATCTGTCTCTATAATTTTAACATTTTCAATGGCTAAATAGATTGTATTTTTACAGCCTGTGTAGTTGATCATATTTATCATTCTATATGTTTGTACTTACCTATAAGACACGTCTATTAGAATGTAGCTTGCTGGCTGTTTTTATTTATTCTTTCATTTTCTATCTGTCGTGTCTATAAATATTTAGTTTGATGGCGTATTCATATTTATCTATTTGATTTTCTATCTATCAGTCTATCTGTCATGTCTGTGTGTATTTAGCTTGTTGGTTGTTTCCATTTATGTATTTCTTTATTCTATCCTTCTATCTGTCATGTCTATATGTATTTAGCTTGTTGGTTGTTTCTATTTATGTATTTCTTTATTATATCCTTCTGTCTCTCATGTCTATATGTATTTAGCTTGTTGGTTGTTTCCATTTATGTATTTCTTTATTATATCCTTCTGTCTCTCATGTCTATATGTATTCAGCTTGTTGGTTGTTTCTATCTATGTATT
>NW_013678443.1:0-5942 GCF_000517525.1 Limulus polyphemus | reverse complement strand
TTGTGAATAAAGCTTGTTGGTTGTTTCTATCTATGTATTTCTTTATTATGTCCTTCTGTCTCTCATGTCTATATGTATTCAGCTTGTTGGTTGTTTCTATCTATGTATTTCTTTTTTACTATCCTTCTGTCTCTCATGTCTATATGTATTCAGCCTGTTGGTTGTTTCTATCTATGTATTTCTTTGTTATATCCTTCTGTCTCTCATGTCTGTATGTATTCAGCTTGTTGTTTGTTTCAATCTATGTATTTCTTTATTATATCCTTCTGTTTCTCATGTCTATATATATTCAGCTTGTTGGCTTTTTTCCATTAATTTATTTCCTTTTTATACGTTGATCTGTTTATTTATCTATGTTTCTCTAGCTAGCTAGTAATATATTCTATATTTAACTGTCTGTTGAGTTTCCTAAAATCTAGTCCATTAAACAAACTAGGCGCTAGTCTAACTAGTCATTCAGGGTATAATTAAAGATAACAGCTAGATTCAGGTTATAATTAAAGAAAACGGCTAGATACAGACATCTTTGTACCTACCCTAACGTTGTCATGGTAACGATGGTGTACCAGAAGGCTGACGGGATGCTGGTGAAGTTGGTGTTCTCGACATTCTTCTCTGCGTAGAACATGACCGTGGCGAAGATGATGATGGCCATGGCCAGGGAGAAGACGAGAAACCCAAGCTCCGAGGCGCAACTCTGTAAAGTATACCCTAAGATTCGGAGTCCTTGCGAATGGCGGGAAAACTTGAAGATACGGAAAACCCGGAAAACTCTTAGAGTAACAAATGCTCCGGATAGGTCCTCGTTGCCGGTGAGACCGAGACTGATATAGTAAGGAAGGATCGCCACGACATCGATGACTGACATGACACTCCGCATGAAGTGGCACCTGCTGGGTGCTGCATATAAACGTAGTAGGTATTCAGCCGTGAACATCAGCACGCACGCGGTGTCCAGGCAGAAGAACGCGATCTTGTACGTCTCTCCGCAAGAGAGGGAGTCTTCCAGCTCGGGTATAAACCCGCACGGAACCGTCTCCACCACGTTGGCCATCACGGACACCGCGATGAAAAACCCCGTCACGTAATAAAACACCAGAGCCGCCGTGCTGGTGTGAGGGTTCTCGAAAGCTCGCCACATCTTCTCCCTGATCGTGTAGTTGGACGTATCTGTCTGTTCCTTATCCTCCGACAGCTTGTCGTCCATGATTCGTTCAACGTTTTCCCGCTTCTTGTCCCGGTAGTCTTCGTAACAACAGTCGCCGATAACATCGGGAATGATTCCGAAAAAAGCCAGCTCCTCGTCGTAGGCCATGAGACACTCGTACTTGGAGAAGTGCAACTTACCGGTGCGATAGTAGTTCAAGATATGCCGAAATAGATAAGGATCTCTGTCAAAGAAATACTCCTTTAATACCTCGTCGTAGAAAAATTCTCTCTCGTTCGAACCCAGCAGAGTATCGGAATATTTTTCTACTGTGTTCCTCCAAGTTTCAAACTTGATACCGCTAACATTGATGACAAATTTTTCATCCTCTATACCTTGTTTCTGCTTGGCAATCGGCGGTGCAGGCAGAGGGTTGTTAGCGATGGGAACCCAGCCTATAGCAGCCGCTCGGGCGAATGGAAGCCAAGCCGCGACAGAGGCCATATCTCTCGGTGCAGAACTAAACGTCAGTGTTAGGCATAAGAGCTGGCATACGGTGGGTCGTTCTTTCTGCGTATTTCAGGCAAACCAGTGAGATTTTAGGGCTAAACACCCGGGAATTAAACGGGACAGTGTCAATCGACATTCCCGACAAAAAAGACGTATAGTTTTTTTTATATTGGCGTGAGTAAAATGTTCTATGTCGCACGCTTTCCCTCACATAGTAGCCTGACATTTTTCTTCACCGGTTAGCCCAGTGCTCTATATATCCGCTCCACTGTGATATCCGGACAACAGCGCCATTGTGAAGAGAAGCCGTCGTGCGCTCATGGTGTCGATAGCAGCTATGGACGCGCATTGACTGCGACACAGAAAACGTCCTAGTTATTGCGTGAGTTGTGCGTGGCGACGAACGTGAAAGGTACGCGTGCAAACATGGAATCTCACGTGTACTTTCATGCTAACAACATCTTGTAGATGAAACTTTGTTTACTTACGTGAAAAGGTGTAGAGAACCTGTAACACTGTTTTAACTCTAGTTTTAATTCCCAGCGATATTCGAACACTTTCTGTATCAGCGGTTGGATCTGCCAATAATTGTTTTCGTGGGGTAAAGAGGAGCCTTTTAAAAGCTGGTCTGAAGGTTATTTCTAGTAATGAGAGGTTATTTACGAGCTACTCTGAAGGTTACTTCTGGTAATGAAAGGTTGTTTACAAACTAGTTTGAAGGTTATTTCTGGTTATGAGAGGTTTTTTTTTCAAGCTAGTCCGAAGGTTATTTATGGAAATGAAAGGTTCTTTACAAACTAGTCTGAAGGCTATTTTTGCTAATAAATGTTTTTTGCAATCTAGTCTGAAGGTTATCTCTGGTAATGAGATTTTTTTTTACAATCTAGTCTGAAGGTTATTTCTGGTAATGAGAGGCTCTTTAGAAGCTAGTCTGAAGGTTATCGTTTCTAGTAAGTGTTTTTATTACAAGCTAGTCTGAAGGCTATTTTTTCTAATACATATTTTTTACAAGCTAGACTGAAGGTTATTTCTGGTAATGAAGGTTTCTTACAAGCTAGTATGAATGTTATTTTTGCTAATACGTGTTTTACAAGCTAGTCTGAAGGTTATTTCTGGTAATAAGGGGTTCTTTACAAGCTAGTCTGAAGGATATTTCTAGTAATCACAGGTTATTTACGACCTAATTTGAAGGTTATTTCTAATAATGAGAGGTCTTTTGCAAGCTAATCCGAAGGATATTTCTGGTAATCACAGGTTATTTACAAGCTAGTTTGAAGGTTATTTCTGATAATGAGAGGATATTTACAAGTAAATCTGAAGGTTATTTCTGCGAATGAAAGGTTTATTACAAGATAATATGAATGCTATTTTTGCTAATAAGTGTTTTTACAAGCTTGTCTTAAGGATACTTCTGGTAATGAGTGGTTCTTTATAAGCTGGCCTTGACGGTTATTTCTGGGGATAAGGGGTTCTTTACAAGCTGGTCTAAATGTTACTTCTACTAATGAGTGGTTATTTACGAGCTAATCTGAAGGTTATTTCTGGTAATGAGAGATTTTTTTCAAGCTAATCTGAAGGTTATTTCTGGTAATCACAGGTTACAAAATTAGTTTCACAATATCTTGTAAGAAAACACTTACTTTAAAATATAATCTTCAGCCTAGCTTGCAAAAAAGCCTCTCATAACCAGAAATAGCCTTCAGACTAGTTTGTAAAGAACATTTCATTATCAGAAATAACTTTACGACAAGCTTGTAAAAATCCCCTCCTTACTAGAAATAACCTTCAGAATAGATTGTAAAGAACCTCTTATTACCAGAAATAACCTTCGGCTACCTTGTAAAAAACATCTCATTACCAGAAATAACCTTCGGCTACCTTGTAAAAAACATCTCATTACCAGAAATAACCTTCGGCTACCTTGTAAAAAACATCTCATTACCAGAAATAACCTTCGGCTACCTTGTAAAAACTCTCATTACCAGAAATAATCTTCGGCTACCTTGTAAAAAACATCTCATTACCAGAAATAACCTTCGGCTACCTTGTAAAAAACATCTCATTACCAGAAATAACCTTCGGCTACCTTGTAAAAAATCTCTCATTACCAGAAATAACCTTCGGCGACCTTGTAAAAAACATCTCATTACCAGAAATAACCTTCGGCGACCTTGTAAAAAATCTCTCATTACCAGAAATAACCTTCGGCTACCTTGTAAAAAACATCTCATTACCAGAAATAACCTTCGGCTACCTTGTAAAAAATCTCTCATTACCAGAAATAATATTCAGACTAGATTGTAAAGAACCATTTGTTACCAAAAGTAGCTTTCAGACTAGTTTGTAAAAAAACATCTCATTACCAGAAATAGCTTACAGACTAGCTTGTAAAGAACCATTTGTTACCAAAAGTAGCTTTCAGACTAGTTTGTAAAAAAACATCTCATTACCAGAAATAGCTTACAGACTAGCTTGTATATTAGGACATGTTTTTTTTACAAATTATTCTGAAACTATTTTTGCTAGTAAATGTTTTTTACAAGCTATACTGGAGGTTATTTCTGGGTATGAAAGGCTTCTTATAAGCTAATATGAAGGCAATTTTGCTAATAAGTGTTTTTCACAAGCTGGTCTGAAGGTTATTTCACTTAACGAGTGGTTATTTGGACACTAGTCTGAAGGCTATTTTTGCTAATGTGTGGTTCTTTACAAGCTTGTCTGAAGGTTATTTCTAGTAATGAGGGGTTATTTACGAGCTATTCTGAGGGTTATTTCTGTAATGAGATGTTTTTATAATGAGGGGTTATTTACGAGCTATTCTGAGGATTATTTCTGTAATGAGATGTTTTTATAATGAGGGATTCTTTATAAGCTACTCTGAAGATTATTTCTGCTAATGAAAGGTTATTTTACAAGCTAGTGTGAAGGCTATTTTCACTAATGAGTGGTTTTTTACGAGCTAGTCTGAAGGTTATTTCTTGAAATGATAGGTTATTTACAAGCTAATCCGAAAGTTATTTTTGGTAATAAGTGGTTCTTTACAAGCTAGTCCGAAGGTTATTTCTGGTAATGAGAAGTTCTTTACAAACTAGTATAAAGGCTATTTTTCTAATGAGTGGCTCTTTAAAAGCTAATCTAAAGGTTATTTCTAGTGATGAGTGGTTCTTGACAAGCTAGTCTGAAGGTTATTTTTTGTAATGGAAGGTTTTACATAACTTAGTTCAAGGGTATTTCTGAAGAAATAGCTATATTTGTTTCATACAAAGTTATTATTTTTCTAGACAAAAAGGATGACCGCTGAATTCATCGTGTCTCGGCGGTCACCATAGTGACAATGACGTCAACAAAAGTCGGCCTTACCCTAACGAATCATCTACACAGTTCTCTAACCTTTCCTCAGTGATTCTCCTTGTGATAGCTTAAGGGTTAGAACACATAACCTACGCAAGGTTATATTATGCTTCAGAAAATGTAAGTAAAATTTAATACACTCAAAAGTGTTACTTATTTGTGTTGAAAATTTCGTCGGAAAAATATATTTGTTATTAACCACTTTTTTTAAATCTATTTACTGGGCAAATGTAGCATTAATATCAACTGAGACTAAGTTATGTCTTCTAAATATTTCCTAGGTTATTATAAGATTATGAAGGTTAGTTACTGTGTTACAAGCTACAAATTAATTTTATTGTTCCTAACAAACTAAGGGCTAACCTATAAAAATGAATACAAAACTGACTATTAAATAAACACTTGGTGAGAGAGTTCAAACTACCAAGAAGTTTGATATCTTGGAAATTGTAAAACTTGTAATTTTCTATACAGCGTTACTGTCTTAAGCATTGAGTCTTTTCTTTGGATAGAATATTCTTTCGGGTGTGTTGTGGAAGGGGTTGTATAATTTGGAAGTATCATTTCATGCCCCTAAATTGTTTTAATCAATTGTAAAACTTGTAATTTTCTATACAGCGTTACTGTCTTAAGCATTGACGGCGAGTGAGTCTTTTCTTTGGATAGAATATTCTTTCAGGTGTGTTGTGGAAGGGGTTGTATAA
This sequence comes from Limulus polyphemus, assembly GCF_000517525.1. NCBI lineage: Eukaryota > Metazoa > Arthropoda > Merostomata > Xiphosura > Limulidae > Limulus > Limulus polyphemus. The sequence goes on along the minus strand of NW_013678443.1, from coordinate 230 downwards.
TTTGGAAGTATCATTTCATGCCCCTAAATTGTTTTAATCAATTGTAAAACTTGTAATTTTCTATACAGCGTTACTGTCTTAAGCATTGAGTCTTTTCTTTGGATAGAATATTATTTCAGGTGTATTGTGGAAGGGGTTGTATAATTTGGAAGTATCATTTCATGCCCCTAAATTAATAAACTCTCCCCAGTGACTTACATGTATCCTCTCTCTCTCCAGAAATACTGGAC
>NW_013678442.1:8392-10095 GCF_000517525.1 Limulus polyphemus | reverse complement strand
GCCACACCAGTCACGTGACCTCGATGACGCAACAATATGTTCCCTTCCAGAGCACATATATGGGATACACTATAGCTCTTGTTTCATGAAAAGTGTTATATTAACCACATGCGAGTTTGAAATATTCTGTCATCGTGAAGAAAGGATATTCTCACTGAAACTTTTTAAAACCTACAATGTCTAGTTTCAGATATGTTGTTTAATTAATAAAACATACGTCTCTTTTATTGTTATAGTTTAATGGCATTCACTGCACAATCGATGACGTCACATCTCCCTCACAGTTTGGTTATTTACTGAACGACTCACTTAATTAATTTTGAACAAATCACTGAAGACGAAATTATCACTGCTGCAGCAACGTGCGTAATGGATTTATTTTTTGGACAAAGTTGTTACAAGTAATGTTTACTTTGGAAATCGGCGGAAGGTTAAAGATGAAAGAGTTGTTATGTCAGCTTAAATAAAAAGAAATAGCCAGGAAAGAACTATATCTCACATAATTACGCCGAAACCCACATACACTGATGAATTTGAGAACATTTCACAACCGCCTAAGCAATTTTCGAAGCTTCGGTCATGAAAATTAGTACAATTATAGCAAATACAAGACAACAAGAGGATTACCCGTTTTTCAACTAATTATAACCATGTGGTTGCTAGGCAATTCAGAACCATTCAAGTAGTTCTACTTCTTTGTTCCCTACAACTTATGTTGAAAAGTATCGAAGTAATAAGAAGTTGGAAATTTGTATTTTCTATAATCTGACCAGCTTTTAGAACTTGGCCATACTCCGATACTCGTTTAAATCGTTTTGTAAAAAAGTTACAAAATAATAAAGATTTCGACTAATGTATTATACGACATTATTCGATGATTAATTCTGTAAACTAGGTGGTATATTTTGGCACTATGAGGTATTTCCCGAAATCAGGTAAGTCCGCTATAAAGTAGGAGGTTCGGCAAAATAAAAAATTAATAAGTAATTTTGAACTTCTCTGAAACTTGATGAATTTGAGAAAAATAAAAGAGTCAGGACAAAAATGTACAAAAAAAAAAAGTAATCGACTCATTTTTCTTAAAACGTAGCTCAAGGATAAAACAAAACATGAACGTAATAACAGGAAGTATTCATTAAACGATTATTTATTATGATGATTCCGAAACGTTCAATAAATGCTTTCTGTTATTACGTTCGTGTTTTGTTTTATCATTATGTACAAAAACATAATGAAATAATCTTTATTCAAACTCACAAATACAAAGTAATGTACATGGCAGACGTAGGACAATAAAGTTACTAGAAAGTTATCTTTATATACTCTCCAAAGACCTTATGACGTTTATTAAGAATTAGTTACCTTTATTTATTAGACCTTAGGATAATAGCTGTCAGAGTTTTTGCATATAGGGCTGGGATTCTTTACAGTAGGTGTCTGTGACTTGTTGGCGATAAATTTCAATAATAAACAGACAGCACACAATCCACTTGTTTTAAAATAATATATTCAAAACAACTCAAACGTATGTACGACATTTCTTTACATGATGGAATATCACAGCTGTATCTAAAACTCTAAATAATTCTCTTTTCTTGTCAAAAGTCCACACAGGCTGGTTCAGTTACTTCAGAACCCAATTGACAAGATGAATTATTCTTCTCTGCTCTATTATCACTTACGTTACCCTGTGGGTTACTACA
>NW_013678442.1:2982-8156 GCF_000517525.1 Limulus polyphemus | reverse complement strand
CCACCACGGGTATCGAAACCCGGTTTCTAGCGTAGTAAGTCCGCAGACATACCACTGTGCACTGGGGGGGGGGGGGTGTTATCTAAGTAGTGAGTAACTGTTTTACTGATTTACTTTTTTTGATTAAAAAATCGTAACGCAACTAGGACTGACTACTAGATGTCGCCATTTCCATATTTTGTAAAAGCTATGTTTTAGTGCAAAGCTACATAATTGCTACGCGTGTATGCTTTGCTCACTTTGGGGATTCGAACTTCGAATTTTAGCGTTGTAATTCCATAAACTTTTGGGGACTTATATTCGTACAAACACATTGCACTAATTACAGGGCTTGGGTAACGTGATATATTTGAAAACTTTTATGGACCTTCTTCTACGTTCATTGTTGTGTTTAATTAGATATTTACATAAAATGCCATTCAGTGGCACAGCGGTATGTCTGCGGACTTATACCGCCAGAAACCGGGTTTCGATACCCGTGGTGGGCAGAGCACAAATAGCCCTTTGTATAGCTTTGTGCTTGATAATCAACATCATATACATAAATACTTTAGCAATTAAGATAATATTTATCTAGATATTTTTTTTTGGTATTGGGAAATATAAAACTTAAGATAATTCAAGGAACTACGAATATTATAACAATTTCAAGACAAAAATACAACAACAACAACAACAAACAACCATGTCACTGTTACAAAATAATGTCAGTCACTCCCCCTAGGCCCGGCATGGCCAGGTGGTTATGGCGCTCGACTTGCAATCTGGGGATCGCGGGTTCGAATCCTCGTCACTCCTAACATGCTCGCCCTTTCAGCCGTGGGGGCGTTATAATGTGACGGTCAATCCCACTATTCGTTGGTAAAAGAGTAGCCCAAGAGTTGGCGGTGGGTGGTGATGACTAGCTGCCTTCCCTCTAGTCTTACACTGCTAAATTAGGGACGGCTAGCGCAGATAGCCCTCGGGTAGCTTTGCGCGAAATTCAAACAAACAAACAAACACTCCCCCTAATTCATAGTTATGGAACTCAGGCATAGTACGGTAAATCACGTGATCTTAAATATAAATTATGAATTACTCAGCCTTTGATATATATATATATATACATATATATATATTGGTCTCACATAGTCTTGTCCCAGTTGATATTTTGAAATTGTTCATGAACCATTGCTATAACTCATTTATGTTGAAATCCATCAATGAATGGAAACCAGTTAATCAAAGCAAGTCTCTCAAAGTGTTATTTCCAGAATGTGTAACCACTTCCAAACTAAATGCATAGCTACTCGGACATCTGGACAATGTAGACAATCATCCACAACACAAGAAGAAGACAACTATCTATCGATTCTGGCTAGTTGCATCAATCACGGCGAACCAGCTTCAGGCCTATTTCTAATTTAATCAAACCCATTCTTTTCTCTGTTAACTTCTCACGAATTTTAGTATTATTTTTCTTCATTATTGATTTAAAAAACACTGTAAGCTTTAGAAGATTACACACACACTGTATATGTATATACATAAGGTGACGACTGGAATTTACTAAAAAATCTTAATGTTTATTTTATATTATGCAAACATATGGAGCATAATCATAAAAAACGAGAGATCTAAAATTCCTTTCATTTTATGCTATAATTAAATGTAAGTTATGCGCAATAAAATTGTATTATATATATATCGTATAGAACATACAGTTCGAAAATGAAATAATTCTTCTTCTCAAACATCTTATTATGTTCCTTATCTAAAAATTTTACATGTCAAATGTACCGGTGTTGTTTTTTTTTAGAAGTAAAATTAATTTAAATGAGTTATCTAGGTACAAGTACTTCTTAATGCCTTGTCAGGTGACATTAATTTCACCGTAAAATTATATTTTCATGAATTGCTGATAAAGACCATTTTGATATTTGTGTATAATATATACTTTTGTTTCATTTGGTATTCATCTACAGCTACTTAAAGGCGACAAACCATGAATATGAGAAAAGTGTTATTTAATATCGGGACACACTCCTTGATAACATTTAAATTTTCTTGGTCATATAGTTATTTAAAATACCGGGCGTAGCTGAGTGGCTCTAACCGTGAATTCGATGGTTTATGGTTCTCATCCGATTCTTGCAAAAACACTTTCGGCATTTTGGGGTGCGTTATAAGAGTAGCCATCAAATCATACTCTTTGATCAGATAAGAGTAACCTCATCCTTAGTGGTGGGTGCTGTTGACGAGCTGAATTCCTTCTGATCTATCACCTCAAACTTAGGGAAGACTATTCGCAGATGATAGTTCTTGAATAACTTGGCGCGAAAAATTTTAACAAACAAATAAGATGTCTAAAAGATTTTTACCACAATCCTTACCCATAACACAACACTGAAAATGACCTGATACATCAAGATATTTTAGTGTAGCTTTGAGTGTAAGAACGTCTAAAGCAGAGAGTTCAGATTTTGAAGGAAAAACTAATTTGTAAACTTAACAATGCATTTCAGCGTCGTTAAGAAACTTATATTTTCTGGACATTTGGTATGAACCAGATAGTAAATCTTCCAGAAAAAAAAGCTGTTTTTAGAAAGAAAGGTTTAACGGAGAACAAACAGATCTGTTTAACCAAACATGGCAGCTGTTAACAATAGAGCATAACGGCTACGTACTAGTATTTACGAGCGTTATGAACCATACATTGCAGGTTTCATAAATCAAGAATCGCAGATGTTATGAGTAAAATTTTTCGATCTTCGTATATTCAGATATTTCGGGTTTTATGCATCAGAAATCTCGAATATTATAAGATATTTAGCCATCGCTGATTTTATGAATTTTATGAAGTTATGAGCCATTCATTGCAAATACTACAAGTGTAAAAAAAGATTTAATGAGTAAATTAGGAAGTAGGAATGGGATCATCAAAAAGTAAGGAAACAAGGTAGGAATGGGCGGGTGAACATTATAACACTTTTTGACACGGTGCAACCTCAAAGTGGGTGTGGCCATCGTTCTGTCCATTCCTATTTCGTGAGCTTTTTGTAACTTGGTAGTTATTGAAACTAAATGAAAGGTGTATATAGCTAAATTTTTCTGTATTAACTTTTTTTCAGCAACCAAGTACAGGCACATGTATTAACCAAATTAGATGACCATAACGAAATGCATATGTACATAAGGGGGTGTTTGATGTCGAAAGTGAGACAGGAAGCTTACGGGAGCCATTATAGTTATCTGACTGGTAAGGGGTGGGTCAAAAGATTAGTATAAAACTGCTGATTTTTGAAATTTTTAAATTTGTTGAGTATTTAGAAAGGATGAGCTACTGCTAAAACTCGATTCAAGTCCATAATTGAATCAAAGTTCAAAGTAAAACACGAAGTAGGAATGGGTGGAATAATTACCACACCTACTTTGAGGTTGCACTGTGTAAAAACCCACCAAGTTTTATAATGCTATCCTGCTCATTCCTACCTTGTTTCCTTACTTTATGGTGCTCCCATTTCTACTTCCTAATTTTTTATTTGCAATTTTTTTACACTTATCTCATACTTTTTTTACGAAGTATCGAGAGTGACTAGGCTCTAGGCCTATCCTTCTCATAGCTTTTCTAACAGCTATCTCGACATTTTCTATAATCTGCTGATATCTTTTCTATGGTTTTTCTTTCATCTAGTCAGGGTGGCAGCTTTTTCTTTGGCTGGATTAATGGCTAATCTTTGTTTTGCATATTCAGCGTTACAATTTCTAATCTTATCTCTATTTTTGCAGTAATATTCTCTTTGGTGGGACAAAGATTTTTCAATGTCATCAACATAAGTTTTTCTCCTTTTCTCTCGTTCTGTTTCCTTGAAAGGCATATTTTAAAAATTGCACTGTTTCAAGTACAACTTTAGATGTCAATAGGCCACACATAGTTTGAAAACAATGCAGAAGTCAATTATACAACTTGTCATTCATATTTTTAGTCCAGAGTGCTCGAGCAAAGCAATGTCAGACTTCGGCAGTGGTAGCGTTCCTCTTCACGTAGGAGACTCACGTTTTAGGTATTGACTGCTACGATAGAATTGCTTTGTTCAAAACAGAACCCTCTAGTCAGATGTATAGAAATGAAAACTTCGTTTTCAAAGGTTAGGTCATAGTTAGAACCTAGATCTAGACAATCTACCGTAGTCCACACTTTTTTTCTAGCTGAGACAGTTGCAGGCTAAACAAGTGAAATGAGGGTGGGTTGCTGCTTGGCAACTCACAGAGTGTGCTTGTAATCACAGAATAAAGCTACTAGTGTATTGTTAGCTCGTTAGTAGTGTTGCAAAATGATTATTGTTATTACTTGTGGTTACCAAGGTTATAAGTAAAACCAAGAAAAACGCTTTTAGCTAAGGTAACGGAATTTAATAATGTCCATTTAGATTTGCATAAAGTGAAGGAAAGAGAGAGACCTTTCCAACAATGTTAGTCAGTCAGGTAATGAGATTGACAAATTTGGGGTTTTGTGAAATTTTTATTTTTCTCAAAAGTTTTGTTTCTTGACTTTCTCAAGTGCTTTGGTGGCTTGTTACTCTGCAGATGGTTCGTTTACTACTCAACAGTGTGTGTAAAGTGCTTATAAAGTTTTGTTTACATGTTGTTTGCAGTGTGTTTGAGATTTTAATTTGCATTGCACATTTGGCCCATTAGACATCGTGAATATTATAAATCAGACACTGCGCGTGTTAAGTTAAAAACAACATCGCAACGTTTATGAATCAGATCTCGCGAAGATCGTGTAGTCACACACACTGCGACGTTGTAAACCATACATTATGACTATTATGTAAACAGCTTTCAAAACATTCAGAAACTCGAAGAAGAATAGTCGACTATTTGGAAGCGTTCAAGTTTATGGATCTTTCGAAATCTACTTGATATTTTTGGTGATCCTTTGTGCTAATTTTTTCATCATGGGTATTATGGAAATATACATTCTTTGTGTTATAAATCAAACATTGAGAGTTTTAAAAACGAGACATTGCAAGTGTTATGAAGAAGGCATCGTGGGTGTCATGTACCGTATTTTTCGGTGTATAAGACGCACTTTTTTACCCCAAAATTTTGGTGTCAAAATCTGCTTACGTCCTATACACCGAAGGTATGAATAATATATATGTTTATATACGATATACACAAGCCATGTG
>NW_013678442.1:0-2513 GCF_000517525.1 Limulus polyphemus | reverse complement strand
ATAACTATTTATAATGCTACCCTAAATAATAAACAAATTAATTACAGTGAAAGCAATGAAGTATTTTGTTAGGTTTTGAACCAAACTAAATACCAGTAAACCTTTTTTTGATTTACGGTATTTTCTTATTTTGATTTTTTGAGCTCTTTTGTGTTTAGAGCAATATGTATACTAATTTTTAAAGTATCACATTGAATATTTGTTCAATAAAAATCTTTCAAATGCGACTGTAGCTTTTTTTCCCCCCAAAAACTTTGTCTTCAAAATAAGGGCGCGTCTTATATTACGAAAAATACGATAATTAGACATTGTTGGTGTGTGAACCAGGTACTGTGTGTGTTATAAACCAAAAAATTTCGAGTTTTACAAATCAAACTTTGTTTGTTTTAACTAACCACAAAGCTACAGAATGGGTTATCTGTGATGTGCCCACCACGGGTATTGAAATCGTGTTTTTAGCGTTATAAGCCTTTAGACTTGCCGCTGTGCCACGGGGGAGAGGGGTGGCATAAACTAGTCATTGCGAGTTTTGTGAAAGCCGCTTTAAGAAATGACCTTTTAATTTTGTAATTTTGAGTTCACCTTCTAAAAAAAATTATTTTTAGACACCGCCCTCTAGTGTTGGATTATGAAAGTGCACTAAATTTCCTTTCGTATTATTTTTGATTTCCGGATTCTTTGTATCCAATTTATAACCTAAATCCTATATGACAGATCTAGCTTCACTGACGAACCGAACTTTTCTTTTGTTGAATATAACACTTCAGTATCTGAAAGCTGTTTCCTAAGATTTTGATTCCATACTTCTAAAAACGGTTTATTCCACAAGATTTTGCCTTTTTTTAATTGAACCATAGGAAAACATAAATTCTACTTTCGAGGTTTTGCTTTCACGTCGCAGGCCTGACTTAAATGACAACACACAAAACTGTCTCCTCTGTGACTCTTCATCATAAAGGACTGATCTCTGAGCACCAAACTTAATTCTCTGATGTTAGCAACTTACGTCAATAGACGGATCTGACATACCATGATTGTGATACATGTAAAAAAATCTGACCTCTTTCTTAAACGTTAAACATTTCGATTTACGGGAAAATGACACTTTATTTTAAGATTACAAACTTAACCATACACGTATATCAAAAATATGAAATATAAACTGATAACTTCAAGAGCTTAGGGACTTTCGTATTTAAAATTTTCCGACTTTTTTTTTATTTAAACCTAATACTGACTACTTAAAAAATATAAGAATGTACAAAGTAATATTTAAAATGATAACATTTTTATATTAAAGTGTGTCAGTAGAGAAATAAAAATATTGGTTCGCTTTTATTTGCAAGTATATTACACTACAAAAAGATTTAAGTTTCTTAGCTCCATTTGGTTTGTTCATCCTATTTTAAATCAAAATACTGTCAAATTCGTTTTAGATGACACTAGACCCTAGGAAGTTCGTGTTAATTTTGAATAAGTACAATCTCATTCAGGAGGGGTTAACGCAGTCGCACAGTGTATTTTTTACATATTAGAAGTTTCAAAAGTCTTAGTGTTTAGTTAATTCAAGTCGTAGTTTAAGGTAATGTTTTCTAATGTAGAATTTCAATCGCTGCGTACATTTCTTCACACATCTATGTTTTTAAGAGCAATATAAACTCGTTAAGCCTCCTAAGTTAATTGAGTCTATTTGGTTATTTTTGAGTTCAAAGCTATGTTCCCTTAGCAGGTATTTCTCTCCGAATTTTAACGATATATTATTTAAATCGTATTGCTGAGCCACTGAGGAGACAATGAGTCTAAGGAATTGCATGAAAAACGTAATACATTACACAAAAAGTTAGCTATTTGGCCTCTAGAAGATATAATTAGATCATTGGCAGTCAGTAACCAAACCACTTTACAACTACTTATATACAAAATGATTAATGATTTAATGAAAGGAGGTTACAAGTTCTTAGTTTTGTCATGAAAAAAACATAAAGAAAGTAAGGTTACATTTGTTAAAGTATTCATGTTTATAAACTGAATGAAACAATTGTAAAATAGTTTGAGATTAGAATCTTTTGATGGCTTGCAAATCATCACCCGAGAGCAAGCTCCCGGTCACACAGGGATAAGCTTGAGGCCTTATAACATTAACTATTAGGGTGCTATCCCTGCGATAGGCTCAACGTAACAGTCAATTTTGGTACGCTTAAAATAAAAAAAACCCAAAAGTAATAAAAAAAAGCGCTGATATTCGTCACGAGCGTATTTCTCTGTCACGTATAGGATTGAATTAAAATCAGCTGGATTTACGTAAATTTGAATTATACGTATTATAGAAAATGTAGAAATAATATACAGATCATTTTCAAACTAAAAATTATTTAATGTGTAATACATATAACAATCTCGAGTCTGACGAAGATTCACGACATTCTACTACGCAACATTTTTAACTTGACGTTATATCACCCGCTAATTATGTATTTAACTAACCAGAATCTAGGTTTACTTCTTTATTGTTA
>NW_013678441.1:5190-10390 GCF_000517525.1 Limulus polyphemus | reverse complement strand
ATTAACATAAACCAAACTTATTAAAGCTTGGTTAAATTTTAATTTACATATAGCTTTAGGCCATGTGCTGGGCTTTCTCATTTCTGGTGAGATCCACATGTATAAAAACCATAGTGTACTCTAAAAATATAATACATAGTTTTCATACAATAATAAATAAAGGCTGTCAGTAAAATAAGTTGTTCACTTTTTACTTACAGATTTTTACTACTACTAGTACTAGGACCATCATAACTTATCTTACATCAATGATCAAGAAATATGAATATTCTTCGTAATTAATAGTAATAAGACCTACAAGTGTCATTTTCGGGTTTCAGCAATAAGGCTATAAATTGATACCTAACATAAATGTGGTTTGTATTTGTAACTTGTGTAACATACACTGGACTTGATTTTCTGTAAACTGTATAATGAATAGCACGAAACTTTTGGTAACGTTTTCAAAAGGAACTAAATTACTAAGAACAAAAAGTTAAAGTACCATTAAAAGCTTCAGTGACTCTAAATAAACCACAAAATATAACTTTAAAATAAGACCAATATTTTCATCTTACCTTTTGATAACGGAAGCTTCGAATCAATAATCTGATTTAATCACTAAGTCAGCAACTGTAATGGCAAAGAACCTTTCTTTATCAAACGTGCTCCAATGTTTTGAACGACTTCTCTAAAATGTTCTTTCAACAAAATAGAACAGAAATTGTTATTTGTTTGACACATTTGTATGTTACAGCTTTCCTAATTAAAGAGCTTGATTGAACATAAATACAAAAATTCAGTCTAAATGATGAATTCTCACTTTACACCATCTTGCAAACCACAATCACAAAATGGCAGATAATTAAAAGAAAAAGATATTTTTCCTTCTCGGGAACATTTTACCATCAATAAATATATACAATAATTATATAAGTTTAACATCACAGGCTTTTCATATTACAAGTATAAATTTCACGTAGAAGTTTTAATTTACCTAAATAATAAAATTTTAGAAAAAAGTATATAAAGGAACTGCAATTCTTCAATAATAAAAATGAAGACGGTTGACAAAAATTTCGGATCAGCATCACCGCCATCTCTTGACCAAAAACCTAACTTTAACGAAATCAGAAAGCATTTACTGCCATCTCTTATCGTAAAATCTAACTATTTCTTGTTATTGGTTATTTATTATAATGTCATATCGTGATAATAGATGGCGAGTCTGTGGTCTTTATTTATTAATTTCAATGAACATTAGCAAGAAAATAGTGTTACAAAGATATTCATTAACTACAATTATAATATCATTAATCACTAATTTACTTACTATTTTCTGATTTTGCTGAAGAAGAAGTAAATGTATTTCTAACCGTTCGAACCTTGTAAATAAAATGTTTTGTTTTTTGTCAACCGTCTTCATTTTTATTATAAAGGCAAAATAGTTTTCTGTATAATAGGCTTTGTTTTTAGTGCCATCCGATTCTTTAGCATCCAAACAACTACAAGAGAAAATATTTAAACTAAACCAGTTCTTTTTAACGATATTTATTTAAAATACTTTTCATAAATGATAATATGCAGACCTAATATTATTTCTAGCAAATTATTTTACATTTATTTCCACTATATGTAAATATTTGTTTAAAATAGCTTTGATAAATATTAATATTTAATAATAACTTTTTATTTTGCATTTATTTTTATTTCAAATATATTTAAATATCTAAAATACTTTCTAGAAATACCGTTATTCAGAACTAATTCCGTCTTGTAATTATTTTTGCCATAATATATGAACAGAATTATAAATATTTCTTTTATTAGGCTGATAATGAAATGACTGTTATTCAGATTTAGTTTTTAGTTGCAATATATAATAATTTAGTTTGCAACGCCGTATACTTCAGATGAAATCAAATTAAAACCAAATTAAATCCAAAGGAATTAGTAAAATTTACAGTGAAGATAACTGTCCCGATTTTACAATTTCTATTTGATTTGACTTTGAACGGTTTTGTAATTTTCTAGTACTTTTATTAAAAAGCCCCCCCCCCCCCAGTGGCACAGCGTTACCTCTGGGGACTTGCAATGCTAGAAACCTGGTTTCAATACTCATGCTGGGCAGAGAACAGATAGCTCTCTGTATAGCTTTGTGCTTAACTACAAACAATTACAACTGTATTCAAATTTATATTTTTGTAAAATTCCATGTACAACAATTATAAAAAAGTTGAAGACAATTATTTAGTTAAATAAATGTTTTAATCAAAAAATGCTATTCAAACATTACAACTGCTGGACTACATCCAGAGACATGCATGTCACAGTTAAGTCTGACATAAGAGGAATTTTTAATTAAAAAATTACAGTATATCTTTTAGATTAAATTATAACTGTTTTGTATCAATCACTGAATTTAAAAAGTTCAGACCTGTTAATACTATAAAATATTATCAACATTTTTTTTTATATACCATCCAAGTATTAAATCTTTATTGGAGTTTTATAACTTGTTGTCAAACAAATATTTATTTCAATCCTCTATACTGGAATGAAAATAATTACCCCCTCCCCCCCATTTTTTAAAAAGTATCTGACAATATTTCTTAAAGCACCAGCTGACAACGACATTTTAAACTGCTCTTCTGGGTAAAATTAAGAAAAACTGTTTTGTACTGCTGATATTTTTGATGTTGTAAGAAAACGTCCTTAGTATCCTTTTATTTACCACATCACTGGTGGGGTAGTGGGCAGGAGGCACATACTTCTTATTTGTCAATCTGGTTTTCAATAAAACGTTTAGTAACCTGTTAATCATACAAAAACTGTTTTTGTACACCCACTGACTGCTTCAGTCAAGTACCATTTCTGTAAAGAACACTATTGGACTTTCCAGTCAGCAATAACTTTTATTTTATGACAAAACTACAGAATAATGTTTTCTAAAAGTAAATGTATGCTTAAATGCACAAACTCAAAACTATCCCATCGTGGTATTTCAATATAATGGTCTTTTTTTAAAGTTCATATATACAACTGACAATGATTATGTTTAAAAAATAATAAATTTGCTATGATTATAAAGAGGCTTAGTAAAATGTTATGTCTTAAAACAAATTCCATCATAAAAAATGGTCAGTTGGATGTAACTTGTATAAGTCATATTAAATAAAATATATTTTTGCAAACCCTATTTTCCATGCATGAATCTGGTTTTTTGATTTTCAAACAGGGATGTCATTGTTAAAAATATGTAAACAGGTAAAAATTCAATTACTTTCCACTGGAGCCACAAACTTATTTAAAACATACCATAACACTGTTGGAGAAAACAGAAACTTTTATCTTTGTGCTTGATTAACATTTAATGTGTACAACAACAACCTTTCCATACTAAACCTTTTTTGTTGCTTTTTTAAAGAAAATAAAATCAGGCACAGTTATGTAGCCACAAATTTCTTAATTTTACCTGATACCTTACATATGATGATAAAAGGAACATTTTGATAACAGCCAAGCTTACACTCACTGGGTCATTAAACTGAACATTCTGAAAGAGGATTGTGACCTAGGATGATGACTAAGTTTTACTTGCTGGTCCAGTGAACTGGACATTCTAATAATGTATCATTACCTAGGACAATGACCTAATCTTACAGGCTGACCCAGTGAACTAGTTATTCTGACAGTAAATTGTGACCTAAGATGACAACATTATTTTATTTGTTGGTCCAGTAAACTGGACGTCCTGACAGTGACAGTGGACTGTGACCTAAGACAAAGATGTAATTTTACCATCAAAAATACAATACTATAATAAATATCATTACTATCAAGTAGCTGTATTTGTAGCTACATTATTAGTACATATACACTTTCTACATGGTTACTTAATTAACATAAACCAAACTTATTAAAGCTTGGTTAAATTTTAATTTACATATAGCTTCAGGCCATGTGCTGGACTTTCTCATCTCTCGTGAGATCCACATGTATAAAAACCATAGTGTACTCTAAGAATATAATACATAGTTTTTATACAATAATAAAGGCTGTCAGTGCAATAAGTTTTTCACTTTTTACTTACAGATTTTTACTACTACCTTATTACTATTAATTACGAAGAATATTCATATTTCTTGATCATTGATGTAAGATAAGTTATAATGGTCCTAGTACTATCCTACAAGTGTCATTTTCGGGTTTCAGCGATAATGCTATAAACAGATACCTAACATAAATGTGGTTTGTATTTGTAGCTTGTGTAAGAGACACTGGACTTGATTTTTTTTGTAAACTGTATAATGAATAGCACGAAACTTTTGGCAACGTTTTCAAAAGGAACTAAATTACTAAGAACAAAAAGCTCAAGCACCATTAAAAGCTTCAGTCACTCTTAATACACCACAAAATATAACTTTAAAATAAGACCAATATTTTCTTCTTACCTTTTGATAGCGGAAGCTTCGAATCAATAATCTGATTTAATAACTAAGTCAGCTACAGTAATGGCAAATAACCGTTCTTCATCAAACATGCTCCAATGTTTTGAACGACTTCTCCAATATGTTCTTTCAACAAAATAGAACAGACATTTTTTTTTGACACATTTGTACGCCACAGCTTTCCTAATTAAAGAGCTTAATTCAACATAAATACAAAAATTCAGTCTAAATGATGCAATTCTCAATTTACACCATCTTGCAAACCACGTGCTCAAACGTCAGTATTACAATCACAAAATGTCAGATAATTAAAAGAAAAAGATATTTTTCCTTCTCGGGAACATTTTACCATCAATAAATATATATACAATAATTATATAAGTTTAACACCACAGGCTTTTCATATTACAAGTTTAAATTTCACATAGAAGTTTTAATTTACCTAAATAATATTATTTTAGAAAAAAGTATAAAAAGGAACTGCAATTCTTCAATAATAAAAATGAAGACGGTTGACAAAAAACAAAACATTTTATTTACAGGCTTCGAACGGTTAGAAATACATTAACTTCTTCTTCAGCAAAATCAGAAAATAGTAAGTAAATTAGTGATTAATGATACTATAATTACAGTTAATGAATATCTTTGTACCACTATTATTGAAATTAATAAAAAAAGACCACAGACTCGCCATCTATTATCATGATATGAAACTATAATAAATAATCAATAACAGGAAATAGTTAGATTTTACGATAAGAGATGGCAGT
>NW_013678441.1:0-4190 GCF_000517525.1 Limulus polyphemus | reverse complement strand
GTAACTTGTGTAACATACACTGGACTTGATTTTTTTGTAAACTGTATAATGAATAGCACGAAACTTTTGGTAACGTTTTCAAAAGGAACTATATTACTAAGAACAAAAAGCTAAAGTACTATTAAAAGCTTCAGTGACTCTTAATAAACCACAAATATAACTTTAAAATAAGACCAATATTTTCATCATACCTTTTGATAACGGAAGCTTCAAATCAATAATCTGATTTAATCACTAAATCAGCAACAATAATGGCATAGAACCTTTCTTCGCCAAACGTGCTCCAATGTTTCGAACGACTTCTCCAAAATGTTCTTTAACAAAATAGAACAGAAATTGTTTTTTGACACATTTGTATGCCACAGCTTTCCTAATTAAAGAGCTTAATTTAACATAAATACCAAAATTCAGTCTAAATGATGCAATTCTCACTTTACACCATCTTGCAAACCACGTGCTCAAACATCAGTATTACAATCACAAAATGGCAGATAATTAAAAGAAAAAGATATTTTTCCTTCTCGGGAACATTTTACCATCAATAAATATGTACAATAATTATATAAGTTTAACACCACAGGCTTTTCATATTACAATAATAAATTTCACGTAGAAGTTTTAATTTACCTAAATAATATTATTTTAGAAAAAAAGTATAAAAAGGAACTGCAATTCTTCAATAATAAAAATGAAGACGGTTAACAAAAGACAAAACACTTCATTTACAAGGTTCGAACGGTTAGAAATACATTTACGTCTTCTTCAGCAAAATCAGAAAATAGTAAGTAAATTAGTGATTAATGATATTATAATTGTAGTTAATGATTATCTTTTGTACCACTATTATTGAAATTAATAAAAAAAGACCACAGACTCGCCATCTATTATCATGATATGAAACTATAATAAATAATCAATAACAGGAAATAGTTAGATTTTACGATAAGAGATGGCAGTAAATGCTTTCTGATTTCGTTAAAGTTAGGTTTTTGTTCAAGAGATGGCGGTAAAGCTGATCCGATTTCCTGAATAGTTTTCTGTATAATAGATGGCACTAAAAACAAAGCTAAATATTTTCTCTTGTAGTTGTTTGGATGCTAAAGAATCCGTACTAAACCAGTTCTTATTAACGATATTTATTTAAAATACTTTTCATAAATGATAATATGCAGACCTAATATTATTTCTAGCAAATTATTTTACATTTATTTCCACTATATGTAAATATTTGTTTAAAATAGCTTTGATAAATACTAATATTTAATAATAACTTTTTATTTTGAGTTTATTTTTATTTCAAATATATTTAAATATTTAAAATACTTTCAAGAAATACTATTATTCAGAACTAATTTCGTCTTGCAATTATTTTTGCCATAGTATATTAACAGAATTATAAATATTTCTTTCATTAGACTGATAATGAAATGACTTTTATTCAGATTTAGTTTTAAATTGCAATATATAATAACTTAGTTTGCAACGCCATATACTTCAGATGAAATAAAATTAAAACCGTATTACATTCCAAGGAATTAGTAAAATTTACAGTGAAGATAACTGTCCCGATTTTACAATTTATATTTGATTTGTCTTTGCACGGTTTTGTAACTTTCTTGTACTTTTATTCCTCCGCAGCTACAGTTGCACTGTGCATTTCTTTAACACAAAACATCGTCATTATTAACACTTCAATCTGTTACCTAATCACAAACCTCCACGTCACTGTGGCCGATTTTATCAAGAATGAAACTACGCCCATGGTTAGACATTGTATTAGCAATATTGAGAGATGATCATCAAGAAGCTACTTACACGATTCTTTTCAACCATTCTAATACAGTTATATATAAATAAATTACTCATAATAAAACAGACAGATATGGATCATAATATTTATAGACAAAGAGCCAGTAAAGTAAGAAGGATCTTTAGAAGCCAGTAATATTTGCAATTAAGTCCAGATGGTCTTGTGCTTTTACTTTTCATGGACCAGCTAATCAAATATAAGCAGAATTATGAAAGCTTTATACAAACAGTCCACTCATTACAGGATACAAGCCTAAAAATAATGCAAATGAAATTGTGTGAATTTTGATAGCATTAAAAAAAACAGTTTATGTAAATATCTCACGTTACTCACATAATGAAACTAAAACTTTAGAAGTTGTAATAACTTACAATTATAGTTCTTTTTATATATACTTTTTATGAACACATAAAATATTCTTCATACATTACAATTCACACATACAACACAAAATGTAATGTTAACACCACCTGAATTCTGTTGACTCAGTAATATCATTAAACACCTAAAGTAGAAATGTTTACCACAAGAAAGAAATATATAATACTTGAAAATGTCCAAAAAAAAAAGGTATGTTTCTTGGAAATGAATAAAAAAAAAGATCTTTCCTGGAAAGCCAAAAAGGAAAGGTACATTTTTTTTGGAAAAGTCTAAAAAAAAGATATATTAATAGAAAAGAGGAAAACAATTACATTTCTGGAACAAACAAAAGATGGATATATTTCATGGAAAAATCCAAAAGAAGAGAGATGTGTCCTTTTAAGAAGATGTATATTTCCTGGAAGAAATTCAAAGATCACTGTCTTTTTCACTGAGTATCCTGAATAAAACATGCAGTAACACTGTTAAATTCTTCACCATTTTCTCCTTTATATAACAAAGAAAACAGCACAGCACATCGACACTATTTACTTCTTCCTTCTCCATCCTACAACACAAAAAACATTGATAGCAATATTAAATATTGAGATTGTTTTCTTCACGTGGAGTTTTGCTATGTTTTTCACAAAAGCATGTTAGCCTCTTTCTGACCTTTCAAACTAATCTTTTGCACTCAACTGATTTTGGGTTGCCGTAGCAAAGGGGGTGCATACTTATGCAATTAAGAATATTATAGTCTTCTTTGAAAATCTAATTTACGTAAGATTGGCGTTTCGTTAGCTTTTTCAGTTTGGAGTAGATTGTGTTCATTCTAAATATAAGGTCCCATTTGAAAGTTTCATGATTGCAAGCTTAGACGGCAACAAAATGTGGAAAATTTGCAGGGGGTAAATACATTTGTAAGACGCTGTGTAAATATGAGATTATTGTGTGAGCAAAAAGAGATTTTCAAACACCACACTTATTATATCTACTCCAATACTATATGAGGATTAGTCTTAGCATTTTAATGGTTTTTGTATCCAGAGTTTTTGATGAGTGTTGGAAGTCCGTAAAACAAGAATATATTGATATTATTATTTAAAGCGAATGGCAGATTGATTTGGCATTTTTTATTTAGCATTTTAAAAAAGCTCGTCTGACTGAGTAAGTCACAATATTAATTTACTAGCATCAAATTCTCTTATAAAAGTATGATTACTGTGTTAGAAAAATACATTTGAAAACACCATACATATACTATTCTAATGAGTTTTAAACTCTAAATCAATTTACTAAATCTAGTTTCAAATATTTTTTTCTTTCCTTATCACATAAAATGTTATAAAGGGCAGAAATCCCGCAGACCTAAATAGTTTCTAAGATCAGTTGATACAAATATTTGTGAAAAATAGTGCTGATATTAATTGTTAAAGTAAGTAAGAATGATGATAGGGATTTTTTGTTTCAGTTTTTCGTGTATTGTTTATTTATTTTTTCACAGTTTTGCTATCAAGCAGTCGAGTTATTGTTTTATAAACGATTCACGCAAGCAGCTATGTATTTTGTACTCGTAATTAGAAAAACGTTGCTCACATTCTTTTAAAATACCTTCGTCGTCGCTGAAAATGGTTTTTAAAATCACGGTTGTCGAAAGGAGAGTTCTTCCTTTTTTTAAAGGACATTAATGAATTACTCTAAATTTACAGTCATTTGTACTTTATGACAAAATAATGAAAACGAGACATTGCTCACCTCAGAGTTTGACCTTTACCTTTCAACAAATCAAACAAATGGAATGTTGCTAAACCTTTCGAAGATCACAAAATCATGATGATTGAAATAGCAGATCGACCAAAATAACAGTAGGTATCGTATATTACTTCCCTTTCTGCTGGTAATACAATCAAGTTTGAACTGTACAAGAAAAACTCCTGGTACTTTAAAACTCCTATCGTGAAGAGTTGTAAACATAACAAAGAACATAATGAGAACATAGAAGAGAATTTGATGTAACGTA
>NW_013678440.1:6041-10401 GCF_000517525.1 Limulus polyphemus | reverse complement strand
ATGACATGTCTTAACCAAACGTAATATTCCTGTTCCTAATAGAAAGTTGATGATATGCATGACATGTCTTAACCAAACGTAATATTCCTGTTACTAATAGCAACTTTATGATATGCACAACATGCCTTAACCAAACGTAATATTCATGTTAATAATAGCAACTTTATGATATGCACAATATGTCTTAACCAAACGTAATATTCTTGTTACTAATAGCAAATTTTTGATGTGCACAACATTTCTTAACCAAACGTAATATTCCTGTTAATAATAGCAACTTTATGATATGCACGACATGTCTTAACCAAACGTAATATTCCTGTTACCAATAACAACTTTATGATATGCACAATATAACTTAACAAAACGTAATATTCCTGTTACTAATAGCAACTTTATGATATGCACAACATGTCTGCACGACATGTCTTAACCAAACGTAATATTCCTGTTACCAATCACAACTTTATGATATGCACTACATGTCTTAACCAAACGTAATATTCCGGTTACTAATAGCAACTGTATGATATGCACGACATGTCTTAAGAAAATGCTCTATTCCTGTTACTTATAGCAACTTTGTGATATGCATGACATGTCTTAAACAAACATAATATTCCTGTTACTCAGAGCAGCTTTATGATATGGACGACATGGCTTAATCAAACGTAATATTCCTGTTACTAATAGGAACTTTATGAGATGCACAATATGTCTTAAGCAAAAGTAATATTCCTGTTATTAATAGCCACTTTATGATATGCACAATATGTCTTAACAAAACGTAATATTTCTATTAACAATACAAACTTTATGATAAGCACGACATGTTTTAACCAAACGTAATATTCCTGTTACGAATAGCTACTTTATGATATGCACAATATGTCTTAATCAAACGAAATATTCCTGTTACTAATAGCAACTTTATGATATGCACAAGATGTCTTAACAAAACGTAATATTCCAGTTACTAATAGCAGCTTCATGATATGCACGATAAGTCTTAACCAAACGTAAATTCCTGTTACTAATAGCAAGTTTATGATATGCACAACATGTCTTAACCAAACGAAATATTCCTGTTACTAATAGCAACTATATGATATGCACAATATGTCTTAACCAACGTAATTTTTATGTTACTAATAGCAACTTTATGATTTGCACAACTTGTCTTAACCAAACCTATTATTCCTGTTACTAATAGCTACTTTGTGATATGCAAAACATGTCTTAACCAAACGTAATATTCCTGTTATTAATAGCAACTTTATGATATGCACAATATGTCTTAACCAAACGTAATATTCTTGTTACTAATAGCAAATTTTTGATGTACACAACATTTCTTAACCAAACGTAATATTCCTGATAATAATAGGAAGTTTATGATATGCACGACATGTCTTAACCAAACATAATATTCCTGTTACCATTAACAACTTTATGATATGCACAATATGTCTTAACCAAACGTAATATTCTGGTTACTAATAGAAACTTTATGATATGCACAATATGTTTTAACAAAACGTAATATTCCTGTTACTAATAGCAACTTTTTGATATGCAGAACATATCTTAACCAAACGTAAAATTCCAGTTACCAATAACAACTTTATGATATGCAAAACATGTCTTAACCAGACGTGATATTCCTGTTACTAATAGCAACTTTATGATGTCTTAAGAAAACGTAATATTCCTGTTACTTATAGCAACTTTGTGATATGCACAATATGTCTTAACCAAACGTAAATTCCTGTTACTAATAGCAACTTTATGATATGCACAACATGTCTTAACCAAACGTAATGTTCCTTTTAGTAAAAGAAATATTATGATATGCACTATATGTCCTAACTAAAAGTAATATTCCTGTTATTAATAGACACTTTATGATAGGCATGATATGTCTTAACCAAACTTATTATTCCTTTTATTAATAGCAACTTTATGATATGCACGACATATCTTAAGAAAGCGAAATATTCCCGTTACTAATAGCAACTTTATGATATGCACAACATGCCTTAACAAAACGAAATATTCCTGTTACTAATAGCAACTTTATGATATGCACAACATGTCTTAACCAAACGTTATATTCCTGTTACTAATAGCAACTTTATGATATGCACAATATGTCTTAACCAAACGTATTATTCCTGTTACTAATAGCAACTTTATTATATGCACGATATTTCTTAATCAAAAGTAATATTCATGTTACTAATAGCCACTTTATGATATGCACGATATGTCTTAACCAAACTTAATATTCCTGTTACTAATAGCAACTTTATTATATGCACAGTATGTCTTAACAAAACGTAATATTCCTGTTACTAATTGCAACTTTATGATATGCACGACATGCCTTAACCAAACGTAATATTCCTGTTACTAATAGCGACTTTATGATATGCACGACATGTCTTAACAAAACATAATTTTATTGTTAGTAATAACAACTTCGTTTTGCTTGCTTTGAGATAAACTAGTTAATAAATTTTAGATATAACACGGTGTATAGAAACTCAGAAAATATCATGTATGGGAGGAATAATTTTCAAGACCTACTAACTTGTGGTTTCGTTATTAAAAGCTCAGAGAAAAACCTGTAAAACTTCATATCAACCTTTGTTCGTTGTTTAATAACTGATGGTAGACCAAACTTCACAAATGAACTTTTCAACATAAAATTCATTGTTCGTTGTTTAATAACTGATGGTAGACCAAACTTCACAAATGAACTTTTCAACATAAAATTCATTGTTCGTTGTTTAATAACGGATGGTTGACCAAACTTCACAAACGAACTTTTCAACATAAAATTCATTGTTCGTTGTTTAATAACTGATGGTAGACCAAACTTCACAAACGAACTTTTCAACATAAAATTCATTGTTCGTTGTTTAATAACGGATGGTAGATCAAATTGCACAAATGAACTTTTCAACATAAGATTCATTGTTTATTGTTTAATAACGGATGGTCACCTCACAAAAAATAAACCTTTTATTTTCATTAAAGGGCCACCGTATCTAGAATTAACGTTAAAAGCTGAGCCAATAAATCACCGCACAAGATAGGTGAAATGTGTAAACTATTAAAATAAAAACCCCGATGTAGCAAATGTTATTTACAGGTAATGTCTAACGATAAATCAAAAATACAAAACCTTTAAACCTAGCGCTTTTGAAAGGTAGAACTTTCTTCTTCAGCCCCTGATGTTTGCCCCTAAAGAAGAAAGGCTTACCTTTCGAAAGCGCTTGGGTTACAGGGTATCGTAGTTGTGTGGTACATAATTTATAACACCATGAGTCTATCGTTAACTATTATTATCTGCTTAATTCACGAGACGTTTTTGTTGTTGTTTACATATTGTGCTTTGTTTGGGAAACGACGGCACGTAATTAGCCATGAGACATTGAAGAAGAAACTAAGGCACGTGAGTAGCCATGAGACATTGAAGAGGAAACGATAGCAGGTAAGTAGCCATGATACATTGAAGATGAAACGACGGCACGTAAGTAGCCATGAGACATTGAAGAAGAAACGACGGCACGTAAATAGCCATGAGACATTAAAGATGAAACGATGGCACGTAAGTAGACATGAGACATTGAAGAAGAAACGATAGCACGTAAGTAGCCATGATACATTGAAGAAGAAACGATAGCACGTAAGTAGCCATGAGACATTGAAGAAGAAACGATAGCACGTAAGTAGACATGAGACATTGAAGAAGAAACGATAGCAGGTAAGTAGCCGTGAGACATTGAAGAAGAAACGATAGCACGTAAGTAGCCATGTGACATTGAAGAAGAAACGATAGCACGTAAGTAGTCATGATACATTGAAGAAGAAACTATAGCACGTAAGTAGCCATGAGACATTGAAGAAGAAACGATAGTAGGTAAGTAGCCGTGAGACATTGAAGAAGAAACGATAGCACGTAAGTAGCCATGTGACATTGAAGAAGAAACGATAGCACGTAAGTAGTCATGATACATTGAAGAAGAAACGACGGCACGTAAGTAGCCATGAGACATTGAAGAAAAAACGACGGCACGTAAATAGCCATGAGACATTGAAGATGAAACGACGGCACGTAAATAGACATGAGACATTGAAGAAGAATGTTATTTTGTTTGTTAGGAGAGCAAGAGATTTCCATATTTGATAAAAAATATGTAATAGGATTTTTATAAGGTGAAGTAAGTTTGTTTATAAGGTGAAGTAAGTTTGTTTATAAGGTGAAGTAAGTTTGAAAATAAAAATTGCTCTAAATACTGAAAATGTATTTATTAGAGGTGTGTATCTGATAATAGCAGTCGCTACGATACAT
>NW_013678440.1:0-5041 GCF_000517525.1 Limulus polyphemus | reverse complement strand
TTAAACAACTAAATGGCAGCTGGCAAGAGAAGTAAAAATGTTAATATCTGTCTGTCTAATTTGTTGTTGTTAATTTCTTATGTTACTTTGCATGTAATGTTTTTGATAAAAGAAATGAAGACAACATGTAGTACTCAATACTCATCTTCCTTTACTGAATCATTAATTTTTAGTAAAGTACTTTATTAGAAACTCTGATTTTTTCTGTACAAAAGACTTATAATGTTTACTGAAAGCTTGCCATATTTCGTGTAGATACATAAATCGTGTCGGACGATGTATCGATACAATCGTATCACAGTTTCACGATAGATACTCGTATCGTATCACCACACCTTTAGTATTTACACGTCCATACAAATAAAGTACAATAAATGCTTTAAAAGAGTTATCATGTTACGTAACACTTCTTCTGAAAGTGGTAAGGTTATCGGGCTTCTTCTTTTGTGATTTATCTACATTTTATAAGATCTTCTGAAAGTGCGAGAGTTATCGTATTTTTCTTTTAGTATTTATATATAATTTTTTATCACGCTAATCACCCAATGATAGTTGTAACAGTGGTTCTTTATGATAGACAAACCTTATAAGGTATAGCCTTCTCTGGTATATTTCCAGTAATGCATTGTAGGACGATGTTTCTTTGTCATTGAAGACGAGTGTGATTTTTCTAGGGTTTGGGTAAGGATTTGATAAATATATCAGTTAATATTTCAGAGATGCCACCTTTAATCAGCTATGTTAATATTCCAACACTAACTTCGACAGGTTGAGTTGTGTAAGCTAATTGAAGGTGGAGATTCTTACATCATCCAGACCTACAGCTCCAGCTTTACGTGTATTTATGGCTTTGTGTATTATGTTCAAGTTAAAGTTCATGTCAGTATGTAGCTGTAGCTCATATAGGGACTGCTGTAGCTTGAGTCTGTAGTACTATCTAAAACTCTAGTCCAGTCTGTAATCCAAATGTCCACTTTTAACTACACCTGAATTACTAGTAAAACCTGTTATACATACATCAATTTTTAACGCCACCTGAAATATTAGTCCAGTTTGTTATATATAGGTCCATCTTTAACTCCACCTGAATCACCAGGTGTATAACAGGTTTAAGAGGTCTATCTTTAACTCCACCTGAATCACTAGTCCAGTCTGTAATACAGATTTCTGTCTTGAAGGAAAGAATAATGTCATCACCTTTTAACACACCATTCATATCATATGGTAACCACTATCGACGAGACTGTGGTTATAGCTTGAGCATGGCTTTGGTAAAAGAAAAGCATCTATACATGAACTCTGTTTAATCCGTTTAACTTTTCAGACTTCCTAGCGATGGATAATTTTTCCGTTGTGAAGAACGTAAGACTAGGATCATTGTTTTTGTTGATAAATTTGAGATAATTTAACCTTCTAATAACTCCTCAAGCTCTTGAAAAGTTACTCAGAATTTCTCATAGATATAGGGCGAAAGATTGATAATTCTAGAATAAAAACTGGGATCTCTCATACTATAAGGATCAATAGCTGATAATTTTAGGGTAGAAACCGGGATTTCTCAGAGTATAAGGATCAAAAGCTGATAATCCTAGAGTAGAAAGCGGAATTTCTCAGAGTATAAGGATCAATAGCCGATAATTTTAAAGTAGAAACCAGGATTTCTCAGAGTATAAGGATCAAAAACTGATAATCCTAGAGTAGAAACAGGAATTTCTCAGAGTATAAGGATCAGAGCTGATAATCCTAGAGTAGAAACCGGGATTTTTCAGAGTATAAGGATCAAAGGCTGATAATCTTAGAGTAGAAAGAGGGATTTTTCAGAGTATAAGGATCAAAGATTTATAATCCTAGAGTAGAAACAGGGATTTTTCGGAGTATAAGGATCAAAGATTTATAATCCTGGAGTGAAAACAGCCTTTGAAAAATATCACACAAAACCTTGGAGATACATATACTATGCAAAATTAATAATAGTCTTACGTGTAATCAACTTCTAAGTCTATAAAGTTGACTTAAAAAGAAAACTGATAACCATTAGTTAATCCCGTTTAAATGCCTCATTGGACTTTACTTCGTCATTGCTTTCATCTCTTACAAGTCAAAATAGAGGCCTCAACAACGATCGATTTTCCTCGCTCATCTGAGAGGAAAATATTTTGATTCTCTCTGCCTTTCGAACTCATTATCTTTATTTTCCTTGTTTCCATGGTGATACAATCCTCGCGTTTAAAGAACAACGCCTGTCTGACATGAGCGGGTATTTAGGCTTAAAAAGTGTATCTAACAACAGCATGATTTCAGCTGAATAGAGATGTTTTGTGAAAACTAATAATTATACCTTAGCAACATTCTACTTAAGAGATTACCTACATTAAAATATACCTATTGGAATTAATGAATGTGAGCTACAAGTTCACAGATCTCACACCTGAACAGGTAAATCAGTGGTTATTTTTTTAAAAAAAAGTTTATTAAATTTAAGTCGTTCATTATATCCACAGGCTCGGCTTGTTTCCCCTTTCAACCAATGGGTTTAACGAGTTAACAGAAAATGTTTTCGACAGTAACGACAACAGTCCGGAGTTAAAAAGGATAGACATTATTAAAACCCCTGAGTGACGAATAAAGCTGTTAGATCACATATGAGTAAGATACATAGTAATTTAAATTACAAAGCTATATTATTATATAAATAAATCACAAGTTACAGTATGTCCCGAAGAAACGTTGTCATCCAGTTTAACGTATTTCAGTTACAAACTGAACGACTGAATATAGCCCAATGATTTGCCTGCCATTTCGGGGCCCAAAACACTCTTAACTGAAACTTTAGTAGAACTAATTCAAACTTTATTATGGCCTTTAGACTATTAAATAGCCAAAAATATTTATCAACAAACATATATGTAGTTATTGTTGCAATGCATTCTAACGATGGGCAAATTCTTTTGGGTTATTTGATAAAAATAATGCGAAATCCAGTCCATGTGACAACAACAAATTAGCTAATTTCTTCCTTGAAGTTTGCTGCAGGCTAACACCTTGTCGCAACTGGAAAATTTATTTCTTGTTTTAATATCAAGGAACACAAAATAAATATTTTTATGATTATGTTAAAGAGCTGAAAAATGTAACCTGTTGCGAAAATATAAGTATCAACGTCATACTCATCATCAAACAGGTAAAGCGTTTGTTCGTTTCTAGATAAGCACAAAGCTACACAATGGGCTACACCCGGTTTCTAGTGCTGTAAGTCCGTGGGGGCCAGGTAAAGCGTTTGTTTGTAGATAAGCACAAAGCTACACAATGGGCTCTGCCCACCACGGGTATCGACACCCGGTTTCTAGTGCTGTAAGTCCGTGGGGGCCAGGTAAAGCGATTGGAAATGATCACCGTGGTTCGACACATAATCCGTTTATTTGTGGAAGAAATCACGTGATTTCATCAGGTACAATTACCACGCTCCATCGCAGATAAATTGACGTCACCACTATATACGCCTTGTGGCAAAACAATTATATATTTCTGAAAAGTTGAATTAAAAGGAATTACCTCTAAGTGTAGACATAGTTTTAGTGTATTGAAAGACACATAAATTTAGATATAGTTAATGAAAAGGTTTAATCTAAAAAAGCATTGAATTGTTTTCAAGTTAAGGTAAAATATCATGAAATATAATTAATGTACGTGCTGATGTCACGTATATTCAAGTAAATCTATATCATTAAAATATCAATAATCACTTGGAGCATACCAAGATAGTCTGGTTCACACCAAAACTTTACCAATAAGTGACTTTTTACGATGGTGTAATATTTAGCAACAAGTGACAATTCACGATAGTTTAATCTGTAAAAACGAGTAATCTTTCACGATAATATAATATTTAGCAACAAGTGACCCTTCACGACAGTGTAATCTTTAGCAAAAAGTGACCTTTCACAACAGTATAATGTTTAGCAACAAGTGACCTTTAACAAAAGTGTAATTTTTAGCAGCAAGTAACCTTTCACAACAATGTAATCTTTAGTAACAAGTGACCTTTCATAACTATGTAACCCTTAGCAACAAGTGACACTTCACAACAGTGTAATCTTTATCAACAAGTGACCTTTCACAACAGATTGATGTTAGCAACAAGTGACCTGTCAGAACCGTGTAGTCTTTATCAACAAGTGACCTTTAAAAACTAGTGCTTTATTTAGCAACAAGTGACCCTTCACAACAGTGTAATCTTTAGCAACAAGTGACCCTTTACGACAGTGTAATCTTTAGCAACAAGTGACTTTTCAAAAATAGTGTAATCTTTAGCAACAAGTGACTTTTCACAACAGTGTAACCTTTAGCAACAAGTGACCTTTCACAACAGTGTAATCTTTAGCAACAAGTGGGCTTTCAAAAAATTGTAACCCTTAGCAACAAGTGACCCTTCACGACAGTTTAATTTTTTAGCAACAAGTGACCTTTCACAACAATATAATCTCTAGCAACAAGTGACCCTTCACGACAGTGTAATCTCTAGCAACAAGTGACCTTTCACAACAATATAATCTCTAGCAACAAGTGACCTTTCACAACAGTATAATCTCTAGCAACAAGTAACCCTTCACGACAGTGTAATCTTTAGCAACAAGTGACCTTTCACAGCTATGTAATCTTTAGCAACAAGTGACCTTTCACAAGAGTGCAATATTTAAGACAGTATAATTTTTAACCTAATGACAGTTACGGATTAGTTCCTAGCACCGATATAATTATCTACAGTTACGGATTAGTTCCTAGCACCGATATAATTATCTACAGTTACGGATTAGTTCCTAGCACCGATATAACTATCTACAGTTACGGATTAGTTTCTAGTGCCGATATAACTATCTACAGTTACGGATTAGTTCCTAGCACCGATATAACTATCTACAGTTACGGATTAGTTCCTAGCACCGATATAACTATCTACAGTTACGGATTAGTTCCTAGCACCGATATAACTATCTACAGTTACGGATTAGTTCCTAGCACCGATATAACTATCTACAGTTAC
>NW_013678439.1:6260-9721 GCF_000517525.1 Limulus polyphemus | reverse complement strand
TTATACAAGGGTGATGGTTATGTGATTATGTGTATATATATATACATTCTATGAGGTTGATGATTGGATAATCTTAGATACATATATATACATTCTATGAGGTTGATGATTGGATGTTCAAGTGAGAAAAGGAAAAATTACGCCGTTTTTTTAAATTTTAATTTTTGTATATTTTTTTTCTGTACTTTACAAAAGTTTAAATATATTTTTAAATTCAGAATATAAAGATGATACACAGTAGACAACTACATATTTAAAAACTAAAATTAGTTTTTGATAAAATGGAGTGTGTGTGTTAAAGTCTACAAGGTAGTATTACTTTAGTTTGCTAGTTTACCACTAGATGGCGACGTGTATTAAATTTTGTTTGTTTGAAATTAAGCACAAACCTACACAACGAGCTATCTGGGCTCTGCTCACCACGGGTATTGAACCCCGGTTTCTAGCCTTGAGTCGGCTCTGTGTATATATATATATATATATAAGGATGATTGTATAACATTTAACCATACAGCATAGACGACAAGTATAGTACTGTTTACATGTTTTACCAAGTTTTTACCCTTTGAAGCTGGTTTTCATGACTAGTCGGAGCGATAGGTAGAGAAACAAGACTTTCCCCAATACTTTTGAGTGTTACCAGCGTCCTCTAGTGGTCATTGTTTCTCTTATCTATTGCTGCAGGAATTTTAATATATATACTTGTGCGTCAGTGGCGGTTCTCCTGTTAAATGTTTGTTATTTACTTGTATCTGTCCTAAGGTTTTTATACATCCGGTCACGTCAATATATGATAATATTAATAAACAAACCAACAACTGTACCTGAAGCACTTCGTTCAGGAGTAAAGGGATTTGACCTTGAAACACAAAGTTACCAGCTAGGCCTAAAATCGTCATGAAGACATTCGGGTTCTTCAGGATTCTCCACAGGACGAGTAGAACCTTGTTCACAATCTTCAGTTTCTGATCGTTTTTTTTCTCGGGTGAAGGGGTGTTTTGCCCCTCACTCGTCCGTAACTTCTCTACCTCCATTAGTAGAAAAGCTATTGGGTTGAGGATCATGAGAGATATGGGGGAGATAAGGTACAGATACCCCGGATACGTGGGCCTGTATTTCTCATAGAGCGATGATACTGAACAGACGAAGCAAATAAAACAATTACAATTACTTTTAGACATGTTATAAACAAACAAAAGTAGAGAGTAGATCAAAAAGAAAGGGGACGATAACTGTTTTCATATAATTTATTAATTACATCCTATAGTATTAAAACTAACGAGCGGATATCGATACTGAATAAGTAATTGACTACACGTGACTTTACTATTAACAAAGAATACGTGCCTATACAGTTTTGAAAGTTCGGTATTATCATTAATACCCTTAGAAAAAAATACGCGTACTTCTAGAATAATGTACTAAAACTTGGATACTTTGTTTCGTACGTTTCACTGGGCGTTTCTTAGCCTGGTTGTTTATGTTGTGATGCGATCATGTTTCTACCGCCCTTTGATGCTTGATTTAACCCAAACAGTGTGTTGCGTTTGAGTGTTCTTGTTTATAACAGTCATAAAAATGTGTATCTATCTTAGAGTACACGTACCCAGAGGATAAGCAAGTCCAAAGTCGTTTCCTTGCGTACAAAATATTCCGTACAGTCCAGCTTCTGCAAGGTCAACCGGCTTCTGCAGTACCACCGTTGTCAGGACCACTAGTATGAACGTCAGGGATTTCCCTACAAATATGCCTACAATGAAATGCCAGTTGACAGCTGCTAAGTCCAATGTTGCTAAGTTGAGGAATATAAGCGAAGGTAGGGAGAAACTGGAAGTAAACACCTTCAACCCTGTCATATCATCCTTTTGAACAACTCCGAAACGACCGGCCAAGTACCTGTGTTACAAAAATGATAAAATTGCGTCAGTTATGTTGTTTTAAATAAATATCTTATAAAATATAATATATGTCTAGAGGGATATCTGGCCGCACGTGTCCTAATAGTTTAGCGTACAGGGCTGTGAATCCGAGAGTCTCGGGTTCGCGTCCCATTACCATAAAAACTGTATGAGCTTCGCACCTTGGTGCCATGAGTGCGTTATAGTACTGACGATCAAACTTAATTGTTCACTTAGAGTAACTCAAGAGTTGTTGGTAGGTGCTGTTGACTTGCTGTCTTCCCTATCTTTACCCTTGGTAGGTGTTGTTGGCAAACTGTCTTCCCTCTCTCTACCCTTGGTAGGTGTTGTTGGCAAGCTGTCTTCCCTCTCTCTACCCTTGGTAGGTGTTGACTAGCTGTCTTTCCTCTCTCTACCCTTGGTAGGTGTTGTTGGCAAGCTGTCTTCCCTCTCTCTACCCTTGATAGGTGTTGTTGGCAAGCCGTCTTCCCTCTCTCTCTACCCTTGGTAGGTGTTGTTGGCAAGCTGTCTTCCCTCTCTCTACCCTTTGTAGATGTTGTTGGCAAGCTGTATTCTCTCTCTACCCTTGGTAGGTGTTGTTGGCAAGCTGTCTTCCCTCTCTCTACCCTTGATAGGTGTTGTTGGCAAGCTGTATTCTCTCTCTCTACCCTTGGTAGGTGTTGTTGACTAGCTGTCTTCCCTCTCTCTACCCTTGGTAGGTGTTGTTGACTAGCTGTCTTCTCTCTCTCTCTCTACCCTTGGTAGGTGTTGTTGGCAAGCTGTCTTCCCTCTCTCTACCCTTGGTAGGTGTTGTTGACTAGCTGTCTTCCCTCTCTCTACCCTTGGTAGGTGCTGTTGACTAGCTGTCTTCCCTCTCTTTACCCTTGGTAGGTGTTTTTGACCAGTTGTCTTCCCTCTCTCTACCCTTTACAGTCAAAGTTAGGGACGGCTAGAATAGGTAACATTTCATTTCGAGCATAAACAATAAGTTTCTTGTGTAACTTTCCTTGAATTTCCGAAACAGATATATATATATATATAATCAAGAAATTTAAAGACCCTAATCAATACTGCTAGCTGGGTTCGAACCTAGATTATTACTTGATCTTTCCAGACGATTCACTTCCTAAGTGCTTTTTGAACCATATACAACATCAATTTAGTCTAACTCTGATTAATTATTAGCCTAATTTCGAGGAATAATTTTTATCCTATTTCACAATAAATTTCTTTCTACTCCTACACATTCGTTTTGATATTTTGGTAGATAGAAAACAATTAAAACGACTGAATACTTAGGAGAAAATTCTGTCTTTTATTTACTATTTTCAAGACTTTAGCTTACTTAGTGTAAACTATTTCATCAGCAACTGGTGTGATCAAGTCACTGAAGCTAGGCTTGTTGTTTCTCTAACATTCTTCTTTAAGTCCAGACTACATTCTTCTTTAAGTCCAAACTACATTCTTCTTTAAGTTCAGACTACATTCTTCTTTAAGTCCAAACTACATTCTTCTTTAAGTCCAAACTACATTCTTCTTTAAGTCCAAATTACATTCTTCTTT
>NW_013678439.1:0-5941 GCF_000517525.1 Limulus polyphemus | reverse complement strand
AACTACATTCTTCTTTAAGTCCAAACTACATTCTTCTTTAAGTCCAAACTACATTCTTCTTTAAGTCCAAACTACATTCTTCTTTAAGTCCAGACTACATTCTTTATTAAGTCCAGACTACATTCTTCTTTAAGTCCAAACTACATTCTTCTTTAAGTTCAGACTACATTCTTCTTTAAGTCCAGACTACATTCTTCTTTAAGTCCAAACTACATTCTTCTTTAAGTTCAGACTACATTCTTCTTTAAGTCCAAATTACATTCTTCTTTAAGTATAAACTACATTTTTTGAATATAACCTGCATTATTAAATTTGGAAACAATTTATTTTTGAATATAAACAATATTTCTCTTCATTCTAAGCAGCATGTGTTTATAACTGTTCTTTAATCCAAGCAAAATCTTTTTCGAAACTTCAAGACATTATTCTGAAACACAAAGTTATCTTCAAATTAAGAGAATCTATCTTATATTTTTTGCGAACCGTGATGTTTGTCCGAGCGTTTATATGTTTCCCGTTTGAAAAGCTGTGCACGCAGGCAAAGCTCAACATTCACTTTTGAAGTGACGGGAGAACAGGCATGAATAATGTTGATGCCAAATTTTATTTCGCAAGCAGGATTTTTTACATTAAAATGTCAGTAATTAATCACAATATCATTCATATTTCAAAATGTGACGTAACTTAAAGAATAAAAATGTAAATTGATC
Source organism: Limulus polyphemus (assembly GCF_000517525.1). NCBI lineage: Eukaryota > Metazoa > Arthropoda > Merostomata > Xiphosura > Limulidae > Limulus > Limulus polyphemus. The sequence goes on along the minus strand of NW_013678439.1, from coordinate 5,231 downwards.
GTATGTTGTTGTTGAGCGGCTCTTAACATGACTGAAATGCTCAATAATTACATTTCACGGTATAAGTAGCTTAGAGCTTTGATTCTGAGTAAAACCAAGAGTGCAATACAGTTAACCTTATAAAAGGCCACGAAATTATTTAAATTAATAGATTAACTTCAACTTTCCCCGTCACTGGGGACGGGTACTTTTGCTTGTTTCCAATAAAATCAGTAGTGACGTCAGCAGTGATTCATGTTTCATCAACTTCTTCGTTATTTACATATTTATATGTTATTTATTTGTACCAAATAGTCACTTATATTTACACTTTTATCGTGACAGAAAGAACGGAAATGGATGAACAAGTGTTCGAAAAATATTAATTTTTTCATTGTAGTTCACATAAATAAAACTGCACTATTTAGTTTTCCTAAATGTTTTAACAAATCCTTACCCAAGTAGTACTATACTGAAACACTTCCCAAGAGATGGTAAAAGTGAGTCAGTTCCTGACAGTTCTGGTGATTCCGATGTTACATTTTTTAGCATCAAATTCTGCAACAGAAGAAATAATATTCGAACTTAAGCATTTGTTCAACTTTATGTCAGCGTTATTCATATTAAACGTATTTGAGTAGATGATGTCCAACACTTTGAAAACAACATTTTAGTTGGTTTCGTTGTTTACAAAATTCTAGTCACAGCTTTCATGAAAAAAATTAGGAGCTAAGCCTAATAATTCTTCATTATGACTTGCATTATAACACACATAAAATTATTTTTTATAAATTCCACGGTCGTAGTTGATTATACAGGCCTGCGAATTTAAACTTCATAAAAATTGTTTCGGTTTTAATGACGGATTTTCCATAATTCAGCTACGCATATTTCGAAATAATATTAATTTTTTCTATCACGTAAGGTTATTTTTTTTTTTTTTACTAGATAGTGGAGAACAATAACTCTTACTCAGATCAAATTTACAACAAATATAACAGAATATGTTTGGGTCATTTACATAACTTCTTGTTGCCATAGCGACGAATATATAATATTGAAAATAAAAAACATATATTGGCAAAATGCACGCATAAACAAATACTATCCAAATATGACACGTCATGCGGCCTGTTAACCGTTTATATACTAGTGGTGTGTTTCTCGTGGGTTCTAGAGCAATCGATAAGACTCTTACGTCGCGATTGATCTAGAGAAATCTTAAATAATAAGCATAACAAAATGTGACCCGATTTCAATGAAAATGATTCACTTATGTAAAAATACATATAAAGTTTTGTGAAAAATCTGTACGTGATGGGGAAAAAATAGATATTTTCGGATTCAGCGTACAGGAATTACTGTAGAACATGTAAAAATGTCAAGACAATAAAACCATAGCAGGCCTGTGCTATCTAAGTATTAACATTGAAAATTATTTTCACCGTGATACGTTAAGCCTAACATCACACTAGCAATAATAAAAACACAAAACATAATTATACATTTATATCTAATCAATACACAATATTAAAAAATGACATTAAAAACGTTCACGACCCTGTGAAACGAATGTCTTACGTTCACGACCCTGTGAAACGAATGTCTTACGTCCACGACCCTGTGAAACGAATGTCTTACGTCCACGACCCTGTGAAATTAATGTCTTACGTTCACCACCCCGTGAAACAAATGCCTTACGTTCACGACCCTGTGAAACGAATGTCTCATCTTCATGACCCTGTGAAACAAACGACTCACGTCCACTGACCCTGTGAAACGAATGTCTCATCTTCATGACCCTGTGAAACGAATGTCTCATCTTCATGACCCTGTGAAACGAATGACTCATGTTCATAACCCTGTGAAACGAATGTCTTATGTTCACGACCCTGTGAAATTGATGTCTTACGTTCACGACCCTGTGAAACGAATGCCTTATGTTCATGACCCTGTGAAGCGAATGTCTCATCTTCATGACCCTGTGAAACAAATGTCTCATGTTCATAACCCTGTGAAGCGAATGTCTCATGTTCATGACCCTGTGAAGCGAATGTCTCATGTTCAAGACCCTGTGAAACAAATATCTCATGTTCATGACCCTGTGAAGCGAATTTCTCATGTTCATGACCCTGTGAAACAAACAACTTACGTCCACTGACCCTGTGAAACGAATGTCTTATGTTCACGACTGCATAACTCCTTCATGAACTGAGATATTGGTTTGACTGAAAATATTTTCTCTTGAAATGGAGTTTTGTTCAGATGACATGAAACTGGTATTGTACCAGTCACCTGTTCAGATGACATAAAACTGGTATTGTACCAGTCACCTGTTCAGATGACATGAAACTGGTATTGTAACAGTCACCTGTTCAGATGACATGAAACTGGTACTGTACCAGTCACCTGTTCAGATGACATGAAACTGGTATTGTACCAGTCACCTGTTCAGATGACATAAAACTGGTATTGTACCAGCCACCTGTTCAGATGACATGAAACTGGTATTGTACCAGTCACCTGTTCAGATGACATAAAACTGGTATTGTACCAGCCACCTGTTCAGATGACATGAAACTGGCATTGTCCCAGTCACCTGTTCAGATGACATAAAACTGGTATTGTACCAGCCACCTGTTCAGATGACATGAAACTGGTATTGTACCAGTCACCTGTTCAGATGACATGAAACTGGTATTGTACCAGTCACCTGTTCAGATGACATGAAACTGGTATTGTTTATTATAAATACAATTAAATTTCCACTTTATATGCAAATTGTGAGCTGATTTTTGTGAACACAGGTGTTTCGAACTAACAGTAATATACTAGTAAATCCGTCTGAGAAATACGAGGTTGAGTATGTTATATTAAAAAATGATTGTCTAAATCAACAAGTTGTACAACACCGGAAGTGAGCGATCACAAAGTTGAGTGTGTGTTGTACAACACCGTAAGTCAACGATCACAACGTTGAGTGTGTGTGTGTTGTACAACACCGGAAGTCAACGATCACAAAGTTGAGTGTGTGTTGTACAACACCGGAAGTCAACGATCACAAAGTTGAGTGTGTGTGTTGTACAACACCGGAAGTGAGCGATCACAAAGTTGAGTGTGTGTTGTACAACACCGTAAGTCAACGATCACAACGCTGAGTGTGTGTGTGTTGTACAACACCGGAAGTCAACGATCACAACGTTGAGTGTGTGTTGTACAACACCGTAAGTCAACGATCACATAGTTAAGTGTGTGTTGTACAACACCGTAAGTCAATGATCACAAAGTTGAGTGTGTGTTGTACAACACCGTAAGTCAACGATCACAAAGTTGAGTGTGTGTTGTACAACACCGGAAGTGAGCGATCACAAAAGGAACAGAACGTACAAGCAGCGCTGGATATCAGTGTTGAATTTTGGAATACTTCCCCTCTAAGAAAACGGTCACCAGGATATGACTGGAAATTTCTCCAACTTAACAGGTTTGCTTGATGTAGGCTACATTCGGATAAGTGATTAAATCAGACAAACAAGCAATTATAATTAATAACAGACTAATCAAAGATAAGCACCATGTATTCACAGTGCAGGTTAATGCTTACAACAAACTAAGTGACCCAGAACCCAAGTTCTTCTTTTGTTGATAGATGTTTCTCCAAACTTTACTTTATTTTGACAGAAAAGTTTGTATTATACTTTAATATTCGAGAACGTACTACACAATACGGATATTTTATTACAGCTGCGTGAGTGGAAATACATCAGTTCAATACTCGGCAGTCTGTTTACCGAATGTTTACAGCGGTAATATATCCGATTTCTTTATTTTCACACGTTGAATTATTCTTACAATGTAACTGTAAAGGATATAACTAGCTGTTGAGTAGCGGGTTTGGTATAATTGTCTAAGTGAGGAAAACTATGAATAGTGGTCGATCTGACACAAAAAAAAATTGTTAAAATCGCTAGTCATGTGATTAACGTTTCGCCTAACCGACAAATACACAAGACTGTTATAATCACTAGTTATGTGATTAACGTTTCGCCTAAACGACAAACACACAAGACTGTTAAAATCGCTAGTCATGTGGTTAACGTTTCGCCTAAACGACAAACACACAAGACTGTTAAAATCGCTAGTCATGTGATTAACGTTTCGCTTAAGCAACAAACACTCAAGACTGTTAAAATCACTAGTTAGGTGATTAACGTTTCGCCTAAACGACAAACACACAAGACTGTTAAAATCACTAGGTAGGTGATTAACGTTTCGCCTAAACGACAAATACACAAGACTGTTAAAATCACTAGTTATGTGGTTAACGTTTCGCTTAAGCAACAAACACTCAAGACTGTTAAAATCACTAGTTAGGTGGTTAACGTTTCGCCTAAACGACAAACACACAAGACTGTTAAAATCACTAGTTATGTGATTAACATTTCGCTTAAGCAACAAACACATAAAACTGTTAAAATTGTTTCTTATGTGGTTAACGTTTCGCCTAAGCGACAAACACACGAAACTGTTAAAATCGCTACTTATGTGGTTAACGTTTCGCCTAAGCGACAAACACATAAAATTGTTAAAATCGTTTCTTATGTGGTTAACGTTTCGACCAAACAACAAACACACAAATGTCAAAATCTCTACTTATGTGATTAACGTTTCGTCTAAGCAACAAACACATAAAACTGTTAAAATCGCTTCTTATATGGTTAACGTTTCGCCTAAAGGATTTTATTCTGCTCAACGTTGATCATTTATCCAAAACAAATACCAACCACAAAAGCTGGTCAAGTTCACGTTTCAGTAACTTTGATTGTATCCACTTTTAAAGAAGGAACATACACTCAATAAAGCTGATCAAAAGAAGGTTTTCCAGAATGAAGGTAATAAGTACTGAAAGTTCACCTTACCTGGTTCAAGAGTAGGTCGATAGGTGTCTCACAACACGTTGTATTTTCTAAGTGAAAAGGCATCTGAAATAAGACCATTCTGTTAAAAAAAAACAACAGAAAATATGTCTAAACTATTGTCATCCTGTTACAGTAAATATATATATATATATATATATTGGACTAATACCACCGTGTTATAAAACACAGAAAATATGTCTAAACTATTGTCATCCTGTTACAGTAAATATATATATATATATATAAATTGGACTAATACCACCGTGTTATAAAACACAGAAAATATGTCTAAACTATTGTCATCCTGTTACAGTAAATATATGTATATATATATGT
>NW_013678438.1:2698-9513 GCF_000517525.1 Limulus polyphemus | reverse complement strand
TCTAACATCCCCAACAGATGTGATTAAGTGCATCAAAACGATGTTACCAGCGTTCATCTCTACCATCCCCAACAGATGTGATTAAGTGCATCAAACCTTGTCACCAGCGTTCATCTCTAACATCCCCAACAGATGTGATTAAGTGCATCAAAACGATGTTACCAGCGTTCATCTCTACCATCCCCAACAGATGTGATTAAGTGCATCAAACCTTGTCACCAGCGTTCATCTCTAACATCCCCAACAGATGTGATTAAGTGCATCAAAACGCTATCATCAGCTATCATCTCTAACATCCCCAACAGATGTGATCAAGTGCATCAAAACCATGTCATCAGCGATCATCTCTAACATCCCCAACAGATGTGATTAAGTGCATCAAAACGATATCATCAGCGATCATTTCTAACATCCCCAACAGATGTGATGAAGTGCATCAAAACCATGCCACCAGCGTTCATCTCTAACATCCCCAACAGATGTGATCAAGTGCATCAAAACGATGTCACCAGCGTTCATTCTACCAACCCCAAAGATGTGATTAAGTGCATCAAAACGATGTCACCAGCGTTCATCTCTAACATCCCCAACAGATGTGATCAAGTGCATCAAAACGATGTCACCAGCGTTCATTCTACCATCCCCAAAGATGTGATTAAGTGCATCAAAACGATGTCACCAGCGTTCATCTCTACCATCCCCAAAGATGTGATTAAGTGCATTAAAACGATATAATCAGCGATCATCTCTAGCATCCCCAACAGATGTGATCAAGTGCATCAAAACCATGTCACCAGCATTCAATTCTAGCAAGATATAAAGAAGGACCCCCACAACATTCACTGTACGCAGTAGTGTTTAACATTTGACTTATTGACTTTATAGAGGATAAGTTATTTAACTTTCCAATTCAACAGAGCAAATGATATATTATATTGGAATTGAAATTGATTAAATAATGAATAATAATGAAGATATACACTGGGCTATCTGCTCTATGCCAATTGTGGGTATAGAACCCCAATTTTTGGGCGTTACAGACCTCCAGGCTTATCGCTAAGCCCCAATGGGGGGTGGGAATAATGATCTACAAATATTTTTATTTTCTAGAACACACTCTATATAACCTGTATATATATATATATATATATATATATTGGCGTAAATGCAGTGCGGATGTGTTTTATGAGTTTTTTAGTTTCATATTTATGCAGAAAATGAACCTATATGGTATGCTCAGGTTAAACTGATTTCCTCAACGAATACTAGGTAGGTCTGCTTTATAACGGGAGGTTCGTCAGGATAAAGTATGAAGTGCTTTTTAATTTGGCTAAAACTGAATTTGAACAAAGAAATAGACTGGACATGATAGTGTGAATGAAAGAAATTTTTAAGTCAAAGGTAAAAACAGTGTGTGTGTGTGTGTGCTTACTCGCCTTTCACTGAATTAGTGAATTGATTAGACAGGCCTTCTTCGTTCCATATATATATTTCTACTAATGAATTCCTCCTAGATCCGGAACATGGATGTTTCCCTCATGAATGCTTAAACCTAACGTTTTTTTTTACTTAGCAAGAAATGTTAAATTTACTCGTAGTGACTAGCACTACTCACATGTTTGGCTATTGTAATTCAAACACATGGGAGAAGCTATAATATGAAGACATCTTCTAGCTTACCATTGGAAGACATTGACTTTCTACATGCTTGCACAATGTGCAGCATTACAGCTATTCCACCCTTGGCCAGAACATTTATTATCTCCATAGAATAATAAAGGGAGGAAGGTAGTTATAAAAAATATCTACTTAACGACTTTTCTGACCACATGTTAATCGGAAACCACATAGACTTAAAATAAACAACAAAATTACATTAAAGTAGAAAGTTTATGGTATACCTGCTTACCACACCTATTCTAACTAATACGTGTGCTCAGAAAGCACACGTTACACTATAAACACGTATCAATATCTAATACATCACATTGATCGTTTGTATCCACACTTGATCACGTTGACGAAACCTGTGAACTTGCAGCTTTGAAAATTAATGTTCTACGAAAGTAACACTCTTGTTTACTGCTGTCCTACGATGTATGCGCTTGGTCTGCCTGTTTTTCTTTCTTAAGTAATGGTATTATTTAAGAAACAACTCCTTCGATTGAGTAAGAGATAGGGAATTTTGTGTATATGTTAGGGTTAGGTCATGGTTGAGTCTAACGATACCAAGGTATTTTTCTAAGCACAACGTAACGTTAGTAAACATTGGCTTAGTTTATCATCTTAGTAATCTTTCCCACGTTTGACCAGCCCTGTCAAATTATAAGCCTCACTTGTAAAATTTTAACACTTTCACGTGACAACATTAATCTATAAACCTTGTTTTCCCACGTGTCATTTGCATATAAACCTGTATGCTTAATGTTGTGTAATGCTTTAAGAAGACAGCCCAAGGTACTGTCGAAACATGTAGTATTTTTTATACAATAAATATTAGTGTTTCCAAATCTGTTTTTTCTTAATTTACTGCTGTACTAACATATTGTGGTTTCGTACACAAGTACAAGCACAATGACATATAGCAGAGTTCAGTAAAGTAAATATTTACTTCTTGAAATATATCTAGTTGTATGAATTCGTTGCTTCGAGTCCGAGGAATCCATGATTTTTTTTTTTTTTTTGCCAAATCTCAAACAAATTGCAACACTTGTTTCTGGTTGTATATGTTTTGACTAGGTCCCAAGAGCAACATATTAGAAGTGTAGGAAAATGTACGTGGCAGAAATAAGTGAAAACCAATATCCATTATTGCTAGTTTAAATTTTTTAAAAGACCAACAATAAATAGTGTATAAATATAACAAAAGTAAAAAAAAAAAAAAAAAAATGATACAGTTGAGACATATGCGTGAAAATCTGTATATGGATACATTAGAAAAAGACAGGACCCTGCCTGTAATCTCAAACGTACTTGTCTTTTTTACATTATCAAATTTGTGTTTATGTCACAAACCAAACTATAAGTGTCTGGAGGTTAATAATTTTTTTATGTTTGTTACCGTGAGTCTCAATTATCATTATTGACAAATGTATTACCTGGGATCAGTCACTGAGTGGTGTACAGCCTATAGTGGTTCTGTATGAAAAAAGAAGCAATGGGATAAATTGGGCATATCTTCTGTAATCCATATAGCGCATCAGTGATCAGGAGAAGTCATTTAGCTATCGTACGTCTTCAAACCTTGTAAGTTGTACTCTGAAAAGCTACGGTTCAACTTAAAGAGCATTTTCCTGTGGTCAGCGCGCAAAGTATGAAGGTAAGAAAAGGGGGATTTGATGTTATTTCAGTTAGAACAAAAAAGTTCCAAGACACTCTTTCCAAGCTGTGCATAAAGAGAAGCAGTAAAAGACAGGCTCGAATGTGCCCAGGATTTGTACGCTGTAGATGCAGGAATAAATACCATAACTGCACAGCTCTGTTGAAGATATGCTAAAAAATGATCTAAGGTGGGTCAACTTGAGGATCAAGGAAAAAATACAAGCTTTCCTCAAAGTGACAAAATATTTGGAAGAAAAATTATGAGAATCAAACAACTGTGGGTGATCTCATCAAGAAGATGCAGGAGTATCTGTAGAATTCTGAACAGGAGTCATGCTGTTCTGTATACTGGACCATTTTGGTGACAAAAACAAAATTTCGTTACATTCAAAAGCAATCCCAAATGAATTCAACTTTTATTATCAACCAAAGAAAGGTTATTCTGAAACTAAGAGGCTCACAATAGTTGAGGCATCTGCAAAACTAATAAAAAAGTGTCATTAAGGATATATATATTTCAAATGATACCTATCCATCCAGCATCAAAATGTCTTGTGTTGAAGCCGCCATAAAATTCATTCCACAATCAATACAAATGCTACAGAGCTATCTCATGTTTGATTAAATCAGTGACGTTACGATCGCTTCAATTGGCCAAGCCATCATGCAGGTATTTAAACCTAAAGTTCTTTTGGCACCACTATAGTCTAGCCTATGTTTCTCATTGACTTTCTTCACTCTCGTGAGTTTTGCTGCTCATATGCCGGTGCAAAGAGCTTTGAAACAAGTACTACAGTTACTCAAGGTACAGAAGTACATGGGTATAAACAGGAGCAATTTATTTAGTATGTTGTAGACAATGTTGATATGATTTGTTTCGATGAAGTGACCATCTTCTATGGTATGGGTATCATGGCAAGGATTACACCATCCACCACCAAAACTAAACTTATATCAAGAATATCAGTGACAGCGGGTGACATAGCTGCGATAGGACATATAAATATACAGGTTTTCAAAACCCAATTCACAGGTATGGCTTTACTGGCCTAAAAAGACCTTGGAGATAAGGTAGTAGAAGATCCTACCTGATTTAAAAGATATCACTCCTGCTACGCTCACCAAAGCCAAAGCTAGCAGCATGAAACCAGAGGAATGAAGGTGGAGGACAAGAGCTGACATACTCCAACCAGTCAGCAACAGTCATGACCCTTCTGGAGGTTATAAGATGCTAACACAAAGAGATACAACACATGCAGGAAGTATGAGTTGGATTAATCCTGTATGTAGTGAATACAGAAATCTTAGTTTCTCAAACTTTCCTGCCCCACACTTGGATGAAGACAGATATTAAAACTGAAATGCTTACTTCAAGCATCTATGGTTCACTAAAGAGATTCATAACACAAATGAACAATATGAACTATATATGGAACACACGACCAGTAACTGAGTTAATTATTCCTGTAAAAGTTGGAAGTTCTGTGCTCTTGACAGATGAGTGTGTACACATACATTACAATTTTCATAAATATTATTAACTGTAATAACTTCTATAATGAAATAACAGTAAAGATATATCCACTGAGTGACGAGATGGATCACTGCTTAAATGGCCAGTGTTAACTGCGTTAAAACTATAGTTTTATCTTAATGTTTGAGTGCTGAATTTTTACCAATATTTGATAGCTTTATGGAATAAAACTTTTATAGAACTTGTAACTCGTTTCCTTTCCTGATATTTGACAAAAATATGCATATACCTTGTTGGAACTGGTATATGGCATAAGTTACTCTGTTCGAGTATAAAATCGCCGCCATGTTGGATTTATGCAAATGAGGACATGATCCAATGATAATAAAACATGTTGAAACCACTCCCCTCTGCCTGAGAAACGTACTTTAATGTTAAATCATTAAAAAAATATACCTAGAAGTGAAGATATGACCAACTATTCTGAAAAACTAGATAATAACATCCATGTTGGATTTATGCAAATTAGGGTTTCTTTCATCATATAAATTTTCGTAGACTTATTGTATGTTGTTCTAGAGATTTTTCCAAAATGCATACTAGTGGAAAAAAAATTATGTTGCAATTTGTTTAAGGTTTAATCACATTTTTATTGGACTATAGTCATTCATGTGATAAATAACCAGTTGAAACTTACCGTCAATTAGTTCGACTTCGAAGATTTGCATATTAGCCATGATAAATATTCAAATGTTTTGTATGTTTCAGGATGCAATGAATATATGGACGAGAAGAAAAATTTTGCATAACAAAAACCTCGTGATATTTTTTGAAACGAAACTTTCAGAGATAAAAATATATTATCTCAATGACCAACCGGCACTTATTTTTAATGTGCAAATTGTAACCGAGAACATAAGCCGACTACAAAAAAGAAATAAATATCATTCGAAATTATTACTTGCAAATATATTCTTGATTAAAATTTCACATAAAATATATAGATCTTTATGAGAAATGTATCTTAAACAACTATTCACTTGAACACTATTGTAAATAAAGTAAATTACAAAGAAATGTACTGAAAAAATGACACTTAAACGATTTCTGGGGATTATTTTTTGCTAATACTTGCATAGAGAAGCAGATTTAAAAGAACATGAAAAAAAATGTCTCACCTGTTGAAATGGAAACAAACAGAACCCTTTGTGTTTCTGATGAAGAAAACTTAACAAGATTGCCTTCGTACACGATCAAGTGCCTTAATGTGTGGTCTTTGAAGAAAGAGGCAAATTTTCATGTACTTTGCACACGGCACATGAGTGAATCGTCACACAACACATACAAATTTTCTGCTTGGGAACTAAATGCGTGTCTACAAGACTTATAGGGCCTGTTGGACGTAGAAGTTTACTTGCACATATGAGACCCACAAGTTGGGTTAAAGTTGTTACGAAGTGTCGGGTTTCCTTAGTAAAAGACTGCATGAAAAACACATTAACAGTAATTGTATTTGGTGAAAGGAAAACCTTTCCTGTCAAACAGAGAAAGTCACAAGGCTTCTTTTGGAGCAATGTTATTCTGTGTTTAACAAGTTTTTCCATTAATTTGATTTTGAGTCCATTGTGAAAGAGCTATATAAGAGCTGTACAATTTACTGACAAGAACAACCAGTTCATTAGGTCAACAGCAAGAGAAGTTCATAAGAGCTGTCAATATGGACAGCAGTTCATTATATCTCTGGCAGGAGTAAAGAGTTTCTGACAAATAAAACCAATACGTTAGAGCTAGACCGACGGTGTGCGAAACTCATGATTTTAGATTTCGTGAAAAAGAAAGCAAGCTCATTGAATCTGTGGCATCCATGATTTAAGATTTGATAATGAGGACAGTTACGTTATTAGATCCACTGCTGGGATCATTATTTGATCCAAAGTGCCCCGAGGGGCATTGCATGGACAGGTGGTTAGGGTACTCGACTCGCAATCTGAGGGTCGCGGGTTCGAATCCTCGTCCCACC
>NW_013678438.1:0-2587 GCF_000517525.1 Limulus polyphemus | reverse complement strand
GGTGATGACTAGCTGCCTTCACTCTAGTGTATCACTGCTAAATTAGGGCCGGCTAGCTTTGCACGAAATTAAAAAAACAAACAATCAAAACGTTAAAACTTGATAACGAGGAACTCACTTTTTAGAAAAATAAAATTTTTAGATGGCTGATGGGCTCCTAAACGTACACTAGCCCTTGTGCCCACAGTGGGTTTAATCCGGGCCCGCTTATAATGCTAAAATTTGGTAGAGCACAGACAGTTCAAACAGAATATGTTGACAATATTTTTTATCAGAAGTTTCTTTGTTCCTAGGGTTACATAGTCTATTTTATTTGAGTATATTTACGCTTAAGCTAAACCTAGATAACGTCGTAAGTAGCCACTTAAAACGTTTCTGTAGCCCACCGGTAAGCTTAAGGACTTACCGCGTAAAAAATCGAGGTACGGTAACTGCGGTGGGCATATCTTTTGTGTTCAGAAAGTAAACATTTTCAGTTTCCATTGCTAGATGTTTAAACAAAGGTTAGTACACATATGACAAACTAAATCTAGAGGAAGGAGTCAAAGTAAACAAAGTATATGATGCAACTCACATTTTTATTTTACAGGAAACACTTTTTCCAGGCTACGTATCTCTTATTGTAAACCCCCCCCCCCCTAATTTCAGTAAGCTTACGACGCTAAAAATCTGGTTTCGATACCTGTGATAAGCAAAGTACAGACATCTGCGCTTAACAACCACAACCAATCGACCAGCTTTCTTCGTTTTATAATTGGAAGCCTTTTTTTCTTTCGTAAAGTTTGTTTGTTTGAAATTAAACACAAAGCTACACAATGGGCTATCTGTGCTCTGCCCACCACGGGTATCGAAACTCAGTTTTTAGCGTTGTAAGGCCGCAGACATATCGCTGTGCCACTGGGGGCTCTTTCGTAAAGAGCTAAACAGATAGATGCCCAAAAACTAAAATTGCAAAATAAAAACACCGTACAAGAAAATGAAGATTATAAAATTATAAGAATGAAAATATAGTTATTTGCTGTAAAACAGTCATAAGTACCAAAAACATTTATCTCGAAACTGTTTATAACATTTATAACGTGTTTGCATTTTATTCCGAAGACATAAAGTTTTACACTAAACATTTGAATTTTCAAATTGAACGGCAACTTTTGTGTGGACGCAATGGCGAAGTCAGAAAACTCTGAGGTTAATATATTGCCGTCCCTAATCTGTGGGTTTAATGGTGAAGTCAGAGAACCCTGAGATTCAGGTATAGCCGTCCTTAATCTTAAAACTGTTGACTGGATAGAAGGTTGCCAGCCAGCAGTACTTACCGTCACAAGAGAGAGCTTTGTCTGGCTTTCTGAACCGAAAAACAGCAACTTTTATAACGCACTTACAGCTGACAGTCTCAAACCCCGACACGATATCCACTAGTTTCACGCCTGGCCTTTCTACATTATTCTTTGTTGTAATATAAATACACTGAATTTCATAAATGGTTGCCGATGAATTTTCAGCTGGTTGTATAAACCATTTTAGATGTCGAGACAGAATTCACAGTTGACGAATATCCTATCCTCCTCTGTTCCATATATAGCTAGTTTTTAGGCTTAGTTTAGTTTTCTCCATGTACGCTAGTTGTTCAGTGTAGGGTATTTTGATTAAACATTACAAAATGAGGACACTACAATAAACTCCTGGGTTTACGATTATAAATTTACGTAAAACAATTAGGTTTATCTATTTTCATTTGTTTGTAGTTAAGCACAAAGTTACACAAAGGGCTACCTGTGCTCTGCCCATCACAGGTATCGTTGTAAGTCCGAAGACATACCGCTGTGCCACTGGGGGGGGGCATATATTTTCGTTCCAAACGTAAACAAGTTTTGTCTACTATAACTACGGTAATGAATTAACCTAATTATAGTAGTCTTTCTCTCGATATTCTTAACTACAGACGTATTTTAAACACATAGTTTTATTCATGCTTTACAATGACGCAAAGGACACACTTTCATTCGTTACATTAAACCAGGGTGTGAAGTACAAAACTCCTAACATAGTTACTGTTTTCTTTTTCTACTGTTTTTTAGGACTGTGACATCCAATACAGCCGAAAAGTTTCTAAAACAAGTCTTTGGAGACCAATACATACAAGAAGTATGAATGCAAGTATCGTACTGACGAATGATTAATAACGCAGGCCTGCGAAGGTTTTATTGTCTTGAAAGTTTTACATGTTGTACAGTAATTCCTCTACGCTGAATCCGAAAATATCCATTTTTCTACATCACGTACAAATGTTTCACAAAACATCATGTTTTTTTTTCATAAGTGAATCATTTTCATTGAAATCGGGTCATATTTTGTTATGCTTAAAATGTTGACATCCACTGGCTATAGATTTCTCTAGACCAATCGCGACATAAGTCTTATCGATCGTTCTGGAACCCAAACATAATAATAAAAAATGTTCATTGTGGTAAACGAAATAATAAGTTAATCTAAATAAGTCTATTTTTCCTTCCCGATTTGTAAAAGAATACTTACGTCATAGAAAAAAATGAATATTATTTTCGAAATCTGCGTAGCTGAATAATGG
>NW_013678437.1:8565-11325 GCF_000517525.1 Limulus polyphemus | reverse complement strand
TTGTTTCTCGTTACAGACATGCTGGTTTACAACAATATATACATTTTGTTTCTCGTTACAGACATGCTGGTTTACAACAATATATATATCCTGTTTCTCGTCACAGACATCCTGGTTTACAACAATATATATATCCTGTTTCTCGTTACAGATATGCTGGTTTACAACAATATATACCCTGTTTCTTGTTACAGACATGCTGGTTTACAACAGTATATACACTGTTTGTCTTTATATACCCTGTTTCTCGTTACAGACATGCTGGTTTGCAACAGTATATACCCTCTTTCTCGTTACAGACATGCTGGTTTACAACAGTATATACACTATTTGTCTTTATAGACATGCTGGTTTGCAACAGTATATACTCTGTTTCTCGTTACAGACATGCTGGTTTGCAACAGTATATACTCTGTTTCTCGTTACAGACATGCTAGTTTGCAACAGTATATACACTGTTTGTCTTTATAGACATGTTACTTTACCAAAGTATGGATTGTTTCTTAAATATATCTCCCTGTCAAATTTCACTTATACCGTGTTTACTAGCCACATCTAGCGTCCTCACCTACCGGAGCAGAAGGCATTACTTATTTGAAAAAAACAAACAAAATTTTGCATAGTTATCCGAAAATCAGTACGTCGACACAATATTTTTTTTTACCCTTCCCTAATCACACGATGATAGCTTTTTCAGCGCTATTTGATAAAGGATTTAAATAAGGTCTTCTAAAGACGTATAACGGCACGAGTTTTTGTTAGTTGTACAACACCATTCATGTTTTGAGCCATACAGTTCGTCGAGTTTTTCTAAGTCGTATAATAAATACGATTTAAGGAAAACTTACAACATTTTATTCTGGTTTGTTTCAAACGCTATAACGCAAAATTTGACACCTAGTGACAAAAGTCACAATTTTGAAAATATTTTCTAGATCAAATGAGGAAAACGTACTTCCTCACACTTTTAGGTTTCTCGTTAAGCCTCGTGTATTGATATCTTTGGTTAGGGCGCTCGACTCGCAATCCGAGGGTCGCGGGTTCGAATTCCCATCAAACATGTTCGCCCTTTCAACCGTGGGGGTGTTGGTCCATCCCACTATTCGTTGGTAAAAGAGTAACCCAAGAGTTGGCGGTGGGTGGTGATAATTAGCTGCCTTCCCTCTAGCCTTTCGCTGCTAAATTACGGACGACTAGCCCAAATAGCTCTCGTGTAGCTTTGCGCGAAATTCAAGACAAACCGAAAAACAACAAATAAAAAATATACCTTGACTATATTCGACCAGTGTATCGTTCTTTAATGCCCCCCCCCTGTGGCACAGCGGTATGTCTGCAGACTTATAAAGCTAGAATCCGGGTTTCGATACCCGTTGTGGGCAGATAGCCCATTGTGTTGCTTTGTGCTTAACTTCAAACAAAATCATCTGAAATGTCGTTAAACGTTTCTTCATATATTAATTATATATATATATATTAATATATACTAATATATTAGTATATAATATATTATATACTCATACTAATTTATACTCATAATGATTCATCCGCATCACATTAGTTATTAATGTTTAAGTTACAATGCCGTTTCTAGTTTCTGCCTTCGGATGTGCCGTAACACATTAGTTATTTATGTTTAAGTTACAATGCCGTTTCTAGTTTCTGCCTTCAGATGTGCCGTAGCACATTAGTTATTTATGTTTAAGCTACAATGCCGTTTCTACTTTCTGCCTTCAGATACGAAGAGAAAAGCTGGAAAGACTGGTAACCTTTCAAAGAAAAGCAAAAACTAAAAAGTCAGCGATTTCAATGCAATATATCTGTAGATGGGACCGAATTATGTCTATTGCCAGTGGAAATCAGCCATGCGATACTTGGGAGTGTTCATCTCTAGAGAAAACGTTCCTAATGGAGCTGTTGCCACGCATACTAAGAAGACGCCGGAACACAAAAAGACAACCACTGTTTTATAGGAAGAGTTATTTACAAGTCAGGGTTAATCTCAGTTGGGCTCAAAATCGCTTAGAAGCCGTGTCCGTGTAAACCCTTGACAACGGTAAGTAACATATTTCATATGTTAACACGTTGTTACTATGGTTACTATGGCTTGGATGTTGTTACTATGGGTAAATAACAGGAGTAGCTTTCTGATTAGCTGTTCGGACTGTGAATCTTTGTGTTCAATGATCACACACACTTTGGATGCGCTCTAAAAGTGATTGTTTGACCCACTAATGAGCAACACAAAAGTTGCCCCAAAAGTTGAAATTAGGTGCTGTTGATTAGCTGCCTTCACTCTTGTCTTTCAGCTTAAAATTGGAGATGAGTATGCGCAGATAGTCCCTCGCATTGAAAATTCTGAATGAAGTAAACGAAAAACAGTAGTGTAAAAATACACCTTAACAAAAGTAGGCCGTACCTCATCACACCTTAACAAAAAAGTAGGCCGTACCTCATCATATGATTTAAACAAATAAATTACTTCTTATTTTTCATATTAGTACTTACATTTTCTTTGTTTTGAGCCTCAAATTCTTGAGGAATTGTATATTATTGTAATAAAACACTCAAAAATAATCTAGACCCGCTCTGTGCCTCTCGGTTCTATTTTCAATCTATGCAATTTCTCTATGCTCTGACGGAAACATCTAAAAAAAAAGTCTAGTCTTCTTACCAAGGTTAAAAGGAACTTAATGGAACCAAACATATTTTAGGGTTAAAACAACCAATTAAAACCATTTTATGAAAATAAGAGCAAGCAAG
>NW_013678437.1:5419-7643 GCF_000517525.1 Limulus polyphemus | reverse complement strand
ATAAATCCCCATACTTCGTGAAAGTGACACTCGATAAATCCCCATACTTCGTGAAAGTAACACTCGATAAATCCCCATACTTCGTGAAAGTAACACTCGATAAATCCCCCATACTTCGTGAAAGTGACACTCGATAAATCCCCATACTTCGTGAAAGTAACACTCGATAAATCCCCATACTTCGTGAAAGTGACACTCGATTTGTAACTGAAACAGTGTCTTCTTTCTCTTCATACCTTTACGTCGAAATTCTGTTTAATTTAAAATGGTGAAAACTTCTAAAGTGCTAAACTTTGTATCCATAACCACAGTTTCCTGCACTTAGATACATATAACTCATGGGACAAAAATCAGAGAATAATTTTAACTTGAACGGTGCCTCGTATACATATGGGCTAAAAACAACAAGGATTCAGGTTTTGCTCTCCCTAATTTTAAACTAGACCAGATGAAGGCCTCCAGTAGTCCTCTCTATAAAGGGTTTGTTTGTTTTTGAATTTCGCGCAAAGCTACACGAGGGCTATCTGCGCTAGCCGTCCCTAATTTAGCAGTATAAGACTAGAGGGAAGGCAGCTAGTCATCACCACCCACCGCCAACTCTTGGGCTACTTTTTTACCAACGAATAGTGGGATTGACCGTCACATTATAACGCCCCACGGCTGAAAGGGCGAGCATGTTTGATGTGACGGGGATTCGAACCCGCGACCCCCAGATTACGAGTCGAATGCCCTAACCACCTGGCCATGCCGGGCTATATAAAAGGTTTACCAGGTTCTTTCATCCGAGTAGAGCAACTTACTGTCACTTTTATACCGCACCCACAGCTACACAGTGTTCAGTGGTATCACGTCTCGAACCTTAGAACATCCAATACGCCAATCACTAGGCAACACCAGATATCACGTTTCTTCCTATTGGCTTAGTTTTTGTTTTCTTCCTTTAATCAACCAATCAACACCTTTTTGTACTGTGTAGTGTTTATTTTATTAGCATTTTCAAGGTATGTAAATATACTAATTATGGCGTGGATATCCTTATAGAGGTACAACTTCTTTTCAAACGTTGTAAATAAAATTAATATAATAGTAACAAATGCCTGCAATGGTCTTCAAATATTTACGTGTTCTACAGTAATTCCTGTACGCTGAATCCGAAAATGATATCCATTTTTCTCCATCACGTACAGATGTTTCATAAAACATCACAACGTAACACATAAAAGAAAGACCAGAACACGTAGTTTTGAGACTAAAAGACGTAGATTTCACACACAAAAATCAGGATGAATGAGGATGTGTATTCGTTTGACATCAACGTTCTTCACTTTTCTTCAGTTTGTTTGTATTTTTGTTAATAAAAATAATAATATTAAATGTTCATTGTGATAAACAAAATAATAATTTGATCTAAGTAAGAGTTTTTTTTCTTCCCGATTTGTAAAAAATCCTTACGTGATAGAAAACAATATTATTTTCGAAATCTGCGTAGCTGAATTATGGAAAATCCGTTATCAAAACCAAAACAGCTTTTATGAAGTTTAAATTCACAGGCCTGTGTTTTCTTTGTACGTAATTTATTTTGAAAATATAACAGAAAGCACGGATTAGTATAATTTATGGGAGAAGAGCGTTGAGGATTTTCTGTGGTAAAAGACCGATGGCTTTTCTGTTCTCATTATCTTAGCCTTGTATTCTTGTTATAAACGTGTGGGTGGGTTAAAGCATTGAAGCAATAGACGCCAAAATATATAACATATCTTTGTGACAAAATGGATCTTCTCATACTTTTTGCAACAACAACGTCAAATATCATGAGGCGTTCTTACACTTTTTGCAACAACAACGTCAAACATCATGAGATCTTCTCATACTTTTTGCAACAACAACGTCAAATATCATGATACGTTCTTACACTTTTCGCAACAACAACATCAAACATCATGAGATCTTCTTACACATTTTGCAACAACAACGTCAAACATCATGAGATCTTCTCATACTTTTTGCAACAACAACGTCAAATATCATGAGACGTTCTTACACTTTTCGCAACAACAACATCAAACATCATGAGATCTTCTTACACATTTTGCAACAACAACGTCAAACATCATGAGATCTTCTCACACTTTTTGCAACAACAACAACGTCAAACATCATGAGAGCTTCTCATACTTTTGGCAACAACAACGTCAAACATCATGAGAGCTTCTCATACTTTTGG
>NW_013678437.1:0-4419 GCF_000517525.1 Limulus polyphemus | reverse complement strand
TTTCACACCGACCATGACTAAAGTAGACAGTAACGTTTCACACCGACCATGACTAAATTAGACAGTAACGTTTCACACCGACCATGACTAAAGTAGACAGTAACGATTCACACCGACCATGACTAAAGTAGACAATAATGTTTCACACCGACCATGATTAAAGTAGACAGTAACGTTTCACACCGACCATGACTAAAGTAACGTTTCACACCGACCATGACTAAAGTAACGTTATATACCGACCATGACTAAAGTAACGTTTCATACCGACCATGACTAAAGTAACATTTCACACCGACCATGACTAAAGTAACGTTTCACACCGACCATGACTAAAGTAACATTTCACACCGACCATGACTAAAGTAACGTTTCACACCGACCATGACTAAAGTAACGTTTCATACCTTCCTACATACTCTCCAAAAGATTGTTTGTTTGTTTGTAATTAAGCACAAAGCTACACAATGGGGTATCTGTGCTCTGCCCACGAGTATCGAAACCCGGTTTCTAGCGCTGTAAGTCCGCAGACATACCGCTGTGCTACTGGGGGGGGGGGGCAAAAGATTGACTGCAAAATTAGAATCCAAATCGAAAAAGAAGCCGTTATGTACAAAACAAAAGTTAAACGAGCTAAAATGATAGTGTTTCAGGCATATATTATTTTCTTTTCCGTTGTATTTGTGGTGTAAAGGATGTTGTTAACTCTCACTATGCATAATTTAATGAAGTAAATTTATTAGCATGTGACTTTGAACCCTTTTTTGTTTGTTCTGCCTTTATTTGCATAGATGAACAATTATTGAATTAATCATTTTTTAAATTAATTTACTTGTTCCCTAGACGATGTTAAAACCACACTAAGGAACACGCAATATCAATCCAGATTCCTATTATTTGAAAGTTCGTGCTCGAAGGATCACAACAGAAAGTTCTGTTTATGTGTTTTTTGTAGGTACGGTATAGCTGAGATCATTAGGTTCTAAACTAGCGTTGGCCACCTGATATTTAAGATGGAAATTTAAGAGAGCTTGGTGAACAAGATATGAACAGTTGTAAACGTTTCTTTGTTTTTTACCTAAAATCTGCACAATGGCTATAATATGCTGGATTCGTCACAAGGCTCGAATTTTCGCTTTATAAACATGCCATTAAGAATAATTTTGTCGTTCTTAAAATGTCTGTTCAGTTAGCAGGCTGTATATCTGGTAGTCTATGCAGCTATTAGAAAGAAACACATGCACATTTGTAATAATATATATTTGTTCTCTGTGTTTATATTTTTTAGCGAGGTTTTTGTTTTCTTAATTTTAGGTTACTTCTCTGAGGTTAAGTAAATATTTGATAGATAATTATTAGTTTATGTTTGGTCCTTTCTATTCGTTCTATAGAATCCGTTTTGTCAATAAATTCAAGATGGTCTTCCTATACCACTGAACTGTGGTAGAACTAAGAATTTCTGATCAGGCGAGCCGGATCAACAGACACGGTAGTGTGTCGTGAGACCAAAACACCTTACCGCAGTGTGTTATTAACAGGAGTAATAGTTTAGTGATTTTCCACCTTCTGTATCTCGGACTGTGGTAATCCAAACTATCATATATTTTCAGTGGATGTGCTCTACTGGACTTTTACTTCACATACTGGATTTCAAGGCAATCCATTAAGAAATACCTGAGATACAACATCTCCAAATTTGATTGACTTTTTTTTTTCTAATTTTTTTTTTTCGTACCCAAAGTACGGAAATTTTACTTGATACAAAAACATACTTAACTTTTATGGATCTTTTTTTGTTAATTTGGTAGACTGATAGATATTTAAAACCTTCAATTAGGTGTAAATTGTGGTCGAAATATAAGTCACATGTGCAAAATTATTCAACAAAAAACGCTCAAATTTGATCAAAATATTGTCCACGCCTACGCAAAATGTCACGTGAGCTATCAGTCTAAACTTTTTGCTACAGCTTCCCTAAAAGTAAAATTAGACCGTTTTTAGTTTTTTGTCTTTTAAATTAAAAACGGCTGATTTAGAGCATCAAAACTATAAAATGAAAAGTAGTGTAGATACATAAGTATTGGTTAGGCCAAGCAAACTAGATTAACAGTTTCTTGCTCAAGTTTTCAAAAGAATCATACGGGCGGACGGTTATTATTGATTATTCATTGCCAACTTTTAAGCACAAATTTGCTATGTTTTATGAAATTCTCCTAATTAAAGAATGTTTAGCGTCACATAATATTAGCGTACATAATGATGTTTGATATGGCTGTACCGAGTGCATGGAGGTGATGACAAGAAACTGTTAATCTAGATTCCATGGCGTTACTATAAAGGAAGTTATTTGCCCTGTTTGAGAGAGGAAACTATCACCATGTATTTTAAAGAATTAATAAATTAATAGGGTTGCGATTCTAAACACATACAACCTCCAGTAATTGCTTTGAAATTTTTTCTCTGGTCGACTCTCCATTATTATTTAAACTATGTGCGTCAGACTTTTATTTAGTCGTAAAGATGCCGCATGGAGGCAATCCAAACACTGTCAATTTAAAAAGGTTCCAAAATTGAATTTTAATGAAACTGATAACAAAGTAAACGTTATCATCACCAACTTAGTCATCTATTATAATCCAAAGCCAGCTTTTCTCTACATTTGCCTTCACATAAAACAATAAATATGTATTATTTTTCATTGGAACACTTGTATTTCATATCTTTACCCCTTCTACTTACAACGCTATAAACCGGGTTTCAATACCCGTGTTGAACAGGGCAGAGATGGCCTATTGGGCTTGACTTCAAAACAAACAAACAAACATATTATTTGTCAGTAAAAAGTTTCATACTGTTGAAAAGTACATTCTTTTACTAGTAAACCTTGTAGATTCTCCTTGAAAAAGCACAGATACAGAAATCACATATCTGGACTTCCTTTGTCCCAGAAATATCTTAATTAGGTTTCACTTGCTCGATTTATTTCAAGTCATGTAAGGAGCTGAGATAGTCCCTAATTTTTGTATCGAATATTTCCTGTATTGCATGAAAAGTCAATACATCTTCATATGCTAATTATATTTTTTACTTTTTTGGAAAGTAAACACAAACTTTAAAGTAAGTAGTGTCATATTACCGATAGCTAACAGGATCTAATTTAACAGTAAAAAAAATATTTTCTTTATTTACGGTTCAGGGGCCTAACAGTAGAGTGGCTTCTTAACATATTATTTGGTATAAAAGAAGAGAACCGACTTGTAGTAGTTAAGCCTAAGAGGAGAGAACCGACTTGTAGTAGTTAAGCCTAAGAGAAGTGAACCGACTTGTAGCAGTTAAGCCTAAGAGAAGAGAACCGATTTGTCGTAGTTAAGCCTAAGAGAAAAGAACCGACTTGTAGCAGTTAAGCCTAAGAGAAGAGAACCGACTTGTAGCAGTTAAGCCTAAGAGAAGAGAACCGACTTGTAGCAGTTAAGCCTAAGAGAAGAGAACCGACTTGTAGCAGTTAAGCCTAAGAGAAGAGAACCGATTTGTCGTAGTTAAGCCTAAGAGAAGTGAATCTGAGATATTATCATATAAACCGAATGTAACGGGAAACCTTACAGCAGATATCATGATAAAATCATAAGTTGGTTAAATCTGAGGAAGTAAGGGATACTTTGTTTTCTTCAATATATCTTCGTTCTTTTTTTGTACAAAATAATAGGCTAAAAGGCCTAACTTAACCATCAGGTTATTCTTTCTTTTAAATGTTTAATGAGGAACCAACTGAACCAAATAATTAATTAAAAAAATACAATAACAACAACTTTTGCAGCAGACAAGTTTTGGTTTTAATAATTACAACGTTTCGAACCATATTATCACGTAAAAGTTACCTTAAAAAAGTTCAAAGCTTAACTTAACTAATACAGTTCGGTTCTCTTCTTTTATACCAAATGTTATGTTAAGAAGCTTAACTTAACTACTACAGTTCGGTTCTCTTCTTTTATACCAAATGTTTTGTTAAGAAGCTTAACTTAACTAATACAGTTCGGTTCTCTTCTTTTATACCAAATGTTTCGTTAAGAAGCTTAACTTAACTAATACAGTTCGGTTCTCTTCTTTTATACCAAATGTTTCGTTAAGAAGCTCAACTTAACTACTACAGTTCGGTTCTCTTCTTTTATACCAAATGTTTTGTTAAGAAGCTTAACTTAACTAATACAGTTCGGTTCTCTTCTTTTATACCAAATGTTATGTTAAGAAGCTTAACTTAACTACTACAGTTCGGTTCTCTTCTTTTATACCAAATGTTTCGTTAAGAAGCTTAACTTAACTACTACAGTTCGGTTCTCTTCTTTTATACCAAATGTTATGTTAAGAAGCTTAACTTAACTACTACAGTTCGGTTCTCTTCTTTTATACCAAATGTTTTGTTGA
>NW_013678436.1:9524-11666 GCF_000517525.1 Limulus polyphemus | reverse complement strand
GCATAGACATACTTTATTAAGACATGGGTAAAATAAACGAACATAATGATTATATTGTACTTTATTAAGACATGGGTAAAATACATGAACATGATGATTAAACCATAATTTATTAAGACTTTGGTAAAATACATGAACACGAAGATTATACCATACTTTATTAAGACATGGTTAAAATACATGAACACGATGATTTACCATACTCTACTAAGACATGGGTAAAATACACGAACATAATTATTATATTATTCTTTATTAAGACATGGGTAAAATACATGAACATGATGATTATACCATAATTTATTAAGACTTGGGTAAAATACATGAACACGATGATTATACCATATTTTATTAAGACATGGGTAAAATACATATACACCATGATTAAAGCATACTTTGTTAAGGCATGGGTAAAATACAATAACTCGATGATTATACCATACTTTATTAAGACATGGGAGAAATACATGAACACAATGATTATACCATACTTTATTAAGACATGGTTAAAATAAATGAAAACGATGATTAGACCATATTTTCTTAGGCATGGATAAAATGCTAAGACTTATTTTATTAAGACATGGATAAAACACATGAACATGATGATTATACCATACTCTATAAGACATGGGTAAAATACATCAACATGATGATTATACCATACTTTACTAAGAGATGAGTGAAATACATCAACACGATGATTATACCATAATTTACTAAGAAATGGTTAAAATACATAAAACGATGATTATACCATACTTTATTAAGACATGGATAAAATGCATAGACATACTTTATCAAGACATGGTTAAAATACACGAACACGATGATTATACCATACTTTTTTAAGACATGGATAAAATACATGAACACGATGATTATACCATACTTTTTTAAGACATGGAAAAAATACATGAACACGATGATTATACCATACTTTATCAAGACATGGGTAAAATACACAAACATTATGATTATATAATACTTTATTAAGACATGGGTAAAATACATGAACACGATGATTATACCATAATTTATTAAGACTTGTGTAAAATACATGAACACGATGATTATACCATAGTTTATTAAGACATGGGTAAAATACCTATACACCATGATTAAAACATAATTTGTTAAGACATGGGTAAAATACAATAACTTGATGATTATACCATACTTTATTAATACATGGGAAAAATACATGAACACGATGATTATACCATTCTTTATTAGGTCATGGATAAAATACATGAACACGATGACTATACCATACTTCTTTAAGACTTGGATAAAATACATGAACACGATGATTATACGATACTTTTTTAAGACGTGGAAAAAATACATGAACACGGTGATTATACCATACTTTAGTAAGAGATGAGTGAAATACATCAACACGATGATTATACCATAATTTACTGAGAAATGGTTAAAATACATAACATGATGATTATACCATACTTTATTAAGACGTGGATAAAATACATGAACACGATGATTATACCATACTTTATTAAGACAAGGATAAAATGCATAGACACGATGATTATACCATACTCTACTAAGACATGGGTAAAATACAGGAACACGATGATTGTACCATAATTTAGTAAGACATGGGTAAAATACATCAACACGATGATTATAAAATACTTTATTAAGACATGGATAAAATGCATAGACATACTTTATAAAGACATGGGTAAAATACATCAACAAGATGATTATGCCCTACTTTATTAAGGCATGGATAAAACACATGAACACGATGATTATACTATACTTTATTAAGACAAGGATAAAATGCAAAGACATACTTTATTAAGACATGGGTAAAATACATGAAAACGATGATTATACCATTCTTTTTTACGACATGGGTAAAATACATGAAAACGATTATTATACCATAGTTTATTAAGACATGGGTAAAATACATGAAAACGATGATTATACCATAAATTATTAAGACATGGGTAAAATACATGAAAACGATGATTATACCATGATTTACTAAGACATAGGTAAAATACATCAACACGATGATTATACCATACTTTACTAAGACATGGGTAAAATACATCAACACGATGATTATACAACACTTTATTAAGAAATGGGTAATATACATGAACC
>NW_013678436.1:6614-8524 GCF_000517525.1 Limulus polyphemus | reverse complement strand
ATACAACACTTTATTAAGAAATGGGTAATATACATGAACCCGATGATTATACCATACTTTATTACGACATGGGTAAAATACATGAACACGAAGATTATACCATAGTTTATTAAGACATGTGTAAAATACATGAACACGATGATTATATCATATTTTATTAAGACATGGGTAAAATACATGGGCACGATGATTATACCATACTTTGTTAAGAAATTGGTAAAATACAACAACACGATGATTATACCATACGTTACTAAGACATGGGTAAAATGCATTGACATACTTTATTAAGACATGGGTAAAATACATGAACACGATGACTGTACCATATTTTATTAAGACATGGGTAAAATACATGAACACGATGATTATACCATACTTTTTTAAGACATGGAAAAAATACATGACCACGATGATTATACCTTACTTTTTTAAGGCATGGATAAAATGCTAAGACATACTTTATTAAGACATGTATAAAACACATGAACACGTTAATTATACCATAATTTACTAAGACATTGGTAAAATACATCAACACGATGATTATACCATACTTTATCAAGACATGGGTAAAATACATCAACATGATGATTATACCTTACTTTACTAAGAGATGAGTGAAATACATCAACACGATGATTATACCACAATTTACTAAGAAATGGTTAAAATACATAACATAATCATTATACCATACTTTATTAAGACATGGGTAAAATACATCAACACGATGATTATACCATACATAATTAAAACATGGGTAAAATACATAGACACGATGATTATACCATACTTTATTAGACAAAGGTAAAATACATGAATATGATGATTATACCGTACTTTAACAAGGCATGGATAAAATACATGAACACGATGATTATACCATAATTTATTGAGATTTGGGTAAAATAAATGAAAACGATAATTATACCATACTTTTTTAAGGTATGGGTAAAATACATTAACACGATGATTATACCATAATTTATTAAGAATTGGGTAAAATACATGAAAACGATGATTACACCATGATTAACTAAGACATGGGTAAAATACATCAACACGATGATTATACCATACTTTACTAAGACATGGGTAAATTACATCAACACGATGATTATACAACACTTTATTAAGACATGGGTAAAATACATGAACACGATGATTATACCATACTTTTTTAAGACAAGGGTAAAATACATGAACATGATGATTATACCATACTTTATTAAGACATGGGTAAAATACATCAACACGATGATAATTTACCATACTTTATAAAGACATGGGTAAAATACACGAACTCGATGATTATACCACACTTTACTAAGACATGGATAAAATACATGAACACGATGATTATATCATATTTTATTATGACATGGATAAAATGCATAAACATACTTTATTAAGACATATGTAAAACACATAAACACGATGACTATACCATAATTTACTAAGACATAGGTAAAATACAACAACACGATGATTATACCATACTTTATTAGGTGATGGATAAAATACATGAACACGATGATTATACCATACTTTTTTAAGACATGGATAAAATACATTAACACGATGATTATACCATAATTTTTTAAGACATGGAAAAAATACATGAACACGATGATTATACCATCATTTACTAAGAAATGGGTAAAATAAATCAACACGATGATTATACCATACTGAGCTAAGACATGGGTAAAATAAATCATCACGATGATTATACCATACTTTACTAAGACATGATTGAAATACATCAACACGATGATTATACCATAATTTACTAAGAAATGGGTAAACTACATGAACACGATGATTATACCATACTTTATTAGGTGATGGATAAAATACATGAACACGATGATTATACCATACTTTATTACGACATGGGTAAAATA
>NW_013678436.1:4192-5708 GCF_000517525.1 Limulus polyphemus | reverse complement strand
CACGATGATTATACCATACTTTACTAAGACATGTATAAAATGCATAGACATACTTTATTAAGACATGGGTAAAATACATGAACACAATAAGTATACTCTACTTTATTAAGACATCTCTAAAATTCATGAACACAATGATTATACCATAATTTATAAAGACTTGGGTAAAATACATGAACACGATGATTATACCATATTTTATTAAAACTTGGGCAAAATACATCAAGTCGATGATTGTACCATACTTTATTAAGTCATGGATAAAGTACATGAACACGATGATTATACCATACTTTTTTAAGGCATTGATAAAATGATAAGACATACTTTATTAAAACATGGGTAAAATACATCAACACGATGACTATACCATACTTTATTAAGGCATGGATAAAATGAATAGACATACTTTATTAAGACATTGGTAAAATACATTGACATGATGATTATACCATACTTTATTAAACATTGGTAAAATATATGAACATGATGGTTATACCATATATTATTAAGACATTGGTAAAATACATGAACACGATGATTATACCATACTTTATTAAGACATGGATAAAATACATGAACACGATGATTATACCATATTTTATTATAACATGGGTAAAATACATGGACACGATGATTATACCATATTTTATTAAGACATGGGTAAAGTACATAGACACGATGATTATACCATACTTTGTTAAGAAATTGGTAAAATACAAAAACACGATGATTATACCATACTTTGTTAAGAAATTTGTCAAATACAGCAACACGATGATTATACCATACTTTATTAAGACATGAGTAAAATACATGAACTCAATGATTATACCATACTTTAACAAGGCATGGGTAAAATACATGAACACGATGATTATACCATAATTTAATAAAACTTGGGTAAAATACATGAACATTATGATTATACAATACTTTATTAAGACATGGGTGAAATACATGAACAAGATGATTATACCATATTTTGTTAAAACATGAGCAAAATACAATAACACGATGATTTTACCATACTTTATTAAGACAAGTGTAAAATAAATGAACTCGATGATTATACCAAATTTACTAAGATAAGGGTAAAATACATCAACTCGATGATTATACCATACTTTATTAAGACAAGGGTAAAATACATAAACACGATGATTGTACCATACTTTATTAAGACATGGGTGAAATACATGAACAAGATGATTATACCATATTTTGTTAAAACATGAGCAAAATACAATAACACGATGATTTTACCATACTTTATTAAGACAAGGGTAAAATAAATGAACTCGATGATTATACCAAATTTACTAAGATAAGGGTAAAATACATCAACTCGATGATTATACCATACTTTATTAAGACAAGGGTAAAATACATAAACACGATGATTGTACCATACTTTATTAGGTCATGGATAAAGTACATGAACACGATGATTATACCATACTTTATTAAGACAAGGGTAAAATACATAAACACGATGATTGTACCATACTTTATT
>NW_013678436.1:0-3835 GCF_000517525.1 Limulus polyphemus | reverse complement strand
GGTTTTACCCTACTTTATTAAGACAAGGGTAAAATAAATGAACTCGATGATTATACCAAATTTACTAAGATAAGGGTAAAATACATCAACTCGATGATTATACCATACTTTATTAAGACAAGGGTAAAATAAATGAACTCGATGATTATACCAAATTTACTAAGATAAGGGTAAAATACATCAACTCGATGATTATACCATACTTTATTAAGACAAGGGTAAAATAAATGAACTCGATGATTATACCAAATTTACTAAGATAAGGGTAAAATACATCAACTCGATGATTATACCATACTTTATTAATACATGGGTAAAATACATGAAAACGATGATTATACTATAATTTATTAAGACATTGGTAAATACATAAACCTGATGATTATACAATACTTTATTACCACATGGGTAAAATACATGAACACGATGATTATACCATATTTTATTAAGACATGGATAAAATACATGGACACGATGATTATACCATATTTTATTAAGACATGGGTAAAGTACATAGACACGATGATTATACCATACTTTGTTAAGAAATGGGTAAAATACAACAACACGATGATTATACTATACTTTGTTCAGACATAGGTGAAATTTAACAACACGATGATTATACCATACTTTTATAAGATTTGGGTAAAATACATGAACTCAATAATTATACCATACTTTAATAAGGCATGGATAAAATACATGAACACGATGATTATAATATACTTCATTAAGACATGGATAAAATGCATAGACATACTTTATTAAGACATGGGAAAAAATACATGAACACGATGATTGTACCATATTTTATTAAGACATGGGTAAAATACATTGACATGATGATTATACCATACTTTATTAGACATTGGTAAAATACATGAACATGATGATTATACCATATTTTATTAAGACATTGGTAAAATACATGAACACGATAATTATACCATACTTTATTAAGACATGGATAAAATGCATAGACATACTTTATTAAGACATTGGTAAAATACATTGACATGATGATTATACCATACTTTATTAGACATTGGTAAAATACATGAACATGATGGTTATACCATATTTTATTAAGACATTGGTAAAATACATGAACACGATGATTATACCATACTTTATTAAGACATGGATAAAATGCATAGACATGCTTTATTAAGACATTGGTAAAATACATGAACACGATGATTGTACCATATTTTATTAAGACATGGGTAAAATACTTTGACATGATGATTATAACATACTTTATTAGACATGGGTCGAAACCATGAACATGATGATTATACCATATTTTATTAAGACATGGGAAAATTACATGAATACGATGATTATAACATACTTTATTAAGACATGGGTAAAATAGATGAACACGATGATTATACCATACTTTGTTAAGAAATGGGTAAAATACAACAACACGATGGTTATACCATATTTTGTTAAGACATTGGTGAAATACATGAACACGATGATTATACCATATTTTTTTCAAAACTTGAGTAAAATACACTAACACGATGATTTTACCATACTTTATTAAGACATAGATAAAATAAATGACCTCTATGATTATAACACACTTTACTAAGATATGCGTAAAATAGATGAACACGATGATTATAACATACTTTATTAAGACAAGGGTAACATACATGAACACCATGATTATACCATAATTTATTAAGATTTGGGTAATATACATGAAAACGATGATTATACCATGATTTACTAAGACATGGGTAAAATACATCAACACGATGATTATACCTTACTTTACTAAGACATGTGTAAAATACATCAACACGATGATTATACCACACTTTATTAAGACATGGGTAAAATACATAAACACGATGATCATACCATATTTTATTAAGACATGGGTAAAATACATCAACACGATGATTGTACCATACTTTATTAAAAAATGGGTAAAATACATGAACACGATGATTATACCATAATTTATTAAGACTTGGGTAAAATTCATGAACACGATGATTATACCATACTTTATTAAACAATGGGTAAAATATATGAACTCCATGATTATACCATACTTTACGAAGACATGGGTAAAATACAGGAACACGATGATTATACCATACTTTACTAAGACATGGTAAAATGCATCAATAAGATCATTATACCATACTTTATTAAGACATGGATAAAATACCTCAACACGATGATTATTCTCTACTTTATTAAGGCATGGATAAAACACATGAACACGATGATTATACAATACTTTATTAAGACAAGGATAAAATGCATAGACATACTTTATTAAGACATGGGTAAAATACATGAAAACGATGATTATACCATACTTTATTACGACATGGGTAAAGTACATGAACACGATTATTATACCATAGTTTATTAAGACATGGGTAAAATACATGAAAACGAAGATTATACCATAATTTATTAAGACATAGGTAAAATACATGAACATGATGATTATACCATACTTTATTACGACATGGGTCAAATACATGAACACGATTATTATACCATAGTTTATTAAGACATGGGTAAAATACATCAACACGATGATTATACCATACTTTGTTAAGACATGGATAAAATGCATAGACATACTTTATTAAAACATGGGTAAAATACATGAACACAATGATTATACAATACTTTATTAAGACATGGGTAAATTAAATTGAAAACGATGATTGTACCATACTTTATAAAGACATGGGTAAAATACATGAACATGATGATTATACCATATTTTATTAAGACATGAGTAAAATACATGAACACGATGATTATACCATAACTTATTAAGACATGGGAAAATTACATGAATACAATGATTATAACATACTTTATTAAGTTATGGTTAAAATAGATGAACACGGTGATTATACCATAATTTATTAAAACTTGGGTAAAATACATGAACACGATGATCATACCATATTTTATTAAAACTTGGGTAAAATACATGAACACGATGATCATACCATATTTTATTAAGACATGGGTCAAATACATCAAAGCGATGATTATACCACACTTTATTAAAACATGGGTAATATAAATCAACACGATGATTATACCATATTTTATTAAGACTTGTGCAAAATACATATACACCATGATTATACCATACTTTGTTAAGACATGGGTAAAATACATCAACACAATGATTATACCATACTTTACTAAGACATGGGTAAAATACATCTACACGATGATTATACCATACTTTACTAAGAGATGAGTGAAATACATCAACACGATGATTATACCATAATTTACTAAGAAATTGTTAAAATACATAACATGATGATTATACCATACTTTATTAAGACATGGGTAAAATACATGAACACGATTATTATACCATACTTTATTAAGACATGGATTAAATGCATAGACATACTTTATTAAGACATGGGTATAATACATAGACACGATGATTATACCATACTTTATTAGACATATGAAATACATGAACATCATGATTATACCGTACTTTTTTAAGACTTGGGTAAAATACATGAAAATGATGATTATAACATAATTTACTAAGACATGGGTAAAATACATAAACCTGATCATTATACCATACTTTATTACGACATGGGTAAAATAAATGAACACGAAGATTATACCATATTTTATTAAGACATGGGTAAAGTACATAGACACGATGAATATACTATACTTTGTTAATAAATTGGTAAAATTCAACAACACGATGATTATACCATACTTTGTTCAGACATGGGTAAAATACATGAACTCAATGATTATACCATACTTTATCAAGGCATGGATAAAATACATG
>NW_013678435.1:5837-10186 GCF_000517525.1 Limulus polyphemus | reverse complement strand
ATGTTTTAACGTGATTTAGTATAAACAGCTATATTGTTGTGTACTGTATATGTTTATATTGTATAGTGTAGATATATTGTTTAATGTATAAACGTGTTTTAGTATAAACTGCTATATTGTTGTGTACTGTATATGTTTATATTATATAGTGTAGATATATTGTTTAATGTATAAACGTGTTTTACTATACACTGCTATATTGTTGTGTACTGTATATGTTTATATTATATAGTGTAGATATATTGTTTAATGTATAAATGTGTTTTAGTATACATTGCTATATTGTTGTGTAATATATATGTTTATATTGTATAGTGTAGATATATTGTTTAATGTATGAACGTGTTTTAGTATACACTGCTATATTGTTGTGTACTGTATATGTTTATACTGTATAGTGTAGATATATTGTGTAGTTTATAAACATGTTTAGTAGATATATTGTACACTGTACAGTAAAGATAGTTATATTGTATGGTGTACATACGTGTGTTATAGTACACGATTGTTTGGTGTGTATTTGTGTCACACGTGACACGTGTATAGTGCGTGTTGTGTAGTGTATAAAATGTCTACTTTTGTTAAATGAGCGAAAATTAATAGTTTTATGACGTGTTTTCAGCTTAATTTGGTACGTGCTAGATCCGTATAAAATCAAGACAATGGTAGCATGTTCCTCCATCATAGATCTAGTTTGTGTACGTGCTGAACAGTTTAACTACAAACACTTTTGGTTTAACTGCAGTATTGTAATTCAAAAGTTATCAATTGATTCGACTTATAACAATGGTTTAGTATAACAATCTGACCTTATCTTGTACCGCGATGTTAGGAAACCCAAAGACATTATTAGTACAGTAGTTTAATATATATTGATAAACTTCACGTTTTGTTATCAGATTAAATCGGAAAACAATACAATTCACGGTAATGACGGCTGATATTATGAACTGTAGTTTCATGAAATGTAATAGTTTGTATATTGATTATATGTATACATACAGGTGAAATTACAATGAAACCGGACGTGAGTGACAAGATTTATTTTTACCGTATTTTTCATAAAAGGGCTTCTCATAGCCATCGCTAATTTCGAATTGATAGACTAGAGAGAAGGCAGTTGATCAACAGCACCCACCGCCAACTCTGGGGTTACTCTTATCTCATCGAATATAGAGGCTTGGCTTTCAATCTTATAATGCATCCATGGGCTCAAAGTGCGGGGCTAGTTTCTGCAGCAACGGGACGCGAACCATGAACCGTCGGACTAGGCCACGCCTGGCCCAATACGGTAATACTTTCGTTAGCGTCATCTAAGATTCAATTTTATCATAACAAAGTGGAAAAACTGAGCGATCAAAATGTGTGTGTGTGCGTGGTCGAAAACAAACAAACATTTATTCCTACGCGATATGTGAAAATATACATACACTAATAATAATTCCCATAAATAATAAATAACTAAAGTGCAAAAGAAATGGTGAGAATTAATTGATTAACCTTTCATTCGGTTGTGTAAATATCTTCCGACAGGCCTAATTTTTCTCTCTCTCCAGAGACTAATCGTTCCATCCAATATCAATTAGTAACTCTTTTGGGTTAAAAAAAACATTTCAGTACTTTTTACTGAAGCGATGACGAGAAAATAACATGGTAATATAGTGTTTAATTAAGCAACTGACCTTGACTTGTTAACAGCACTTACGAGAACTCATCAGCGGTCGGTGTGTGAAGTGTGAGAAACCGCGAAACTGACACGTAGAGGCCAAACCCTTCCCGCTTTAACGTATACACGTAGCACCAATACACAAACGCTCACGCCTACACAGTTTCTAAAAGATGTTCCTAGATCATGGCTATCCGTTTACAGAATCTGAGCGTTTAGGAATTTTAATCCTCGCGTCACGTGGATCAAGGTTAAGGCTTTAGCACTTGCTTATCTTAGAGAAATGTATAGTGGACTCGGTATTCTATTCATTATACGATCCTGCAATCTAACACGTAGAGGCAACTTTGTTGTTGAAGAAAAGGGGTGGAATATCGGAATGTGTTTTAATACTTTCACGGTATTGTGAATGGAGATATAGAAACCCAGAATGTGGCTATACTAGAAGATCTAGAAACCCAGAACACCAGAACAAGGTTATACTAGAAGATCTAGAAACCCAGAACACGACTATACTAGAAGATCTTGAAACTCAGAACACGGTTATAACAAGATTCAGAAACCAGGAACACGGCTATAAGTAGATTTAAAAATCCCAGAACATGGCTTTAAGAAGATCTAGAAACCCAGAACATGAATATAACAAGATTCAGAAACCCAGAACACGACTACACTAGAAGACCTAGAATCTCAGAACACGACTACACTAGAAGATCTAGAAACCCAGAATACGACTACACTAGAAGATCTAGAAACCCAGAATAGATTCTAGGTCTTCTAGTATAGTCGTGTTCTGGGTTTCTAGATCTTCTAGTATAGTCGTATTCTGGGTTTCTAGATCTTCTAGTGTAGTCGTGTTCTGGGATTCTAGGT
This sequence comes from Limulus polyphemus, assembly GCF_000517525.1. Taxonomy (NCBI): domain Eukaryota; kingdom Metazoa; phylum Arthropoda; class Merostomata; order Xiphosura; family Limulidae; genus Limulus; species Limulus polyphemus. The sequence continues at coordinate 7,647 of NW_013678435.1, read as the reverse complement.
CTTCTAGTATAGTCGTGTTCTGGGTTTCTAGATCTTCTAGTGTAGTCGTGTTCTGGGATTCTAGGTCTTCTAGTATAGTCGTGTTCTGGGATTCTAGGTCTTCTAGCATAGTCGTGTTCTGGGTTTCTAGATCTTCTAGTGTAGTCGTGTTCTGGGTTTCTAGATCTTCTAGTGTAGTCGTCAGAACACGACTACACTAGAAGATCTAGAAACCCAGAACACGACTATACTAGAAGACCCAGAAACCCAGAACACGACTATACTAGAAGACCTAGAAACCCAGAATACGACTATACTAGAAGATCTAGAAACCCAGAATACGACTATACTAGAAGATCTAGAAACCCAGAATACGACTATACTAGAAGATCTAGAAACCCAGAACACGACTATACTAGAAGACCTAGAATCCCAGAACACGACTATACTAGAAGATCTAGAAACCCAGAACACGACCACACTAGAAGATCTAGAAACCCAGAACACGACTATACTAGAAGATCTAGAAACCCAGAACACAGCTTTAAGAAGATTTAGTAGTTCAATGGAGGGCTATGGCTATAATAAGAATTATAAACTCAAATATTTACAAATAAGTAGGTCAGTAAGCTAGAACATCGGAGTAAGACACGCTGAACTTATACAGTAGATCAAGACGTCTAAAAGTATCGGTTCAAACGCGTGATACTTACAAAATATTGATCAAGACATCTAGAATTTTGGTTAAATACACGCGATACTTGCAAAATATTGATCAAGACATCTAGAAGTTTTGGTTAAATACACGTGATACTTACAAAATATTGATCAAGACATCTAGAAGTTTTGGTTAAATACACGTGATACTTTCAAAATATTGATCAAGAGATCTAGAAGTTTTGGTTAAATACACGCGATACTTACAAAATATTGATCAAGACATCTAGAAGTTTTGGTTAAATACACGTGTACTAATGATTGTAAGTATCTTGACCGATTCTAAGAACATACGAGTAAAAGCAAACAATAATATTAAATAATATGGCAACCACACTATATTTGCAACAACCAGTGCCGACGAGGCCTTTCCTCCAATTTGAGGGCTCATCAGGCGGGCTGGAATAAAACAGACATAGCAGTGGTCTAGGAACTATTTACCTCACCCGTTATTTGAACAACAGCTTTTATGGTGTCAACTAGATTAAGAAAGTAAATTACGGTAAGGATTAAGAAAAAGGACAGTGACATTTTTATCAAGTCGAATTGAGGATTTGCTTATACCTTCAGAGAAGTGATTATTTTTGTGTAAACACTAGGTGGCGCGTGAGAAGGTCTTTACACAAACATGAAATTGCTGTGGTCTTTGTTTTCTTCAAGTAAATGTCATGTTTTTGTTGGGGCTTAATCAAAGTATCTTTTAACCAAAAATTATAGAATAAAGAATGTCTGTTAATATGATTTTATTAGTCCTCCACTGTTAATATTATTTTATTAGTCCTCCACTGTCAATATGATTATATTAGTCCTCCACTGTCAGTATGATTTTATTAGTCCTCCACTGTCAATATGATTTTATTAATCCTCCATTGTCGATATGATTTTATTAGTCCTCCATTGTAAATTTGATTTTATTAGTCCTCCATTGTCAATATGATTTTATTAATCCTCTATTGTCAATATGATTTTATTAGTCCTCCGCTGTTAATATGATTATATTAGTCCTCCACTGTCAATATGATTTTATTAGTCCTCCACTGTTAATATGATTTTATTAGTCCTCCACTGTTAATATGATTTTATTAGTCCTCCACTGTCAATATGATTTTATTAG
>NW_013678435.1:0-5060 GCF_000517525.1 Limulus polyphemus | reverse complement strand
CCATGCCGGGCACTTTTATTAGTCCTCCACTGCCAATATGATTTTATTAGTCCTCCATCTGGAATCATATAAGTGACTGCGCATGCTCATGATATTTTAGAAGATTATCACGTATCATTCTTAAACTATTTGTTTGTGCACGAAGTTATTGAATGTCTGTGGATAATGCAGCAAATAGCAGGTGTAAATACTTTTACAATTCCAAATTATTATTAAAACAAATACGTTGTTCCTGTCACACACAAGTTTCATGTCACTTAAAGTTACTCAAGTGCTATCTGCACTAACTGTCACTAATGTCTAGTGATACACTAGAAGGAAGTCAACCAGCCGACACTACCCATCTCTTGAACTACTTTTTTACCAATAAATGGTGGTATTGACTGTTACGTAAAAATGCTATACCGGCTGAAAAGGCAGGTATGTTCGTCGACGGGTTTCGATCCCGAGAACAGGAGATTGCGTGTCGAGCGTTCTAGCCAGGCCATGTCACTTAAAGATTTATTGCTTTATATTTCATGAAACATATCTTTCACTTGTCTTATTAGACATTGATCAAGTCATTCTAATTTTATAGGATGAGAAATAATAGTGACGGTAAGCCCACTGTTCTAGTAGCGCAAGAATTGGCAGTGGGTGTTGTTGATTAGCTGCCTTTCCCTTAGTCATCAGTTCAAAATTAGAGAAGGCTACGTCCAGATATATATATAGCTTTATACCAAATTATGAAACAACAATTAAATTTAATACGTGGAAAATAAAACTTTTAAATATGACATTCGTTAGTGGCTGTAAACGCCCCCTGGTGGCTCAGAGATAAGTCTGATGGGTTTACCGTTAAAATTCGGGTTTCGATACCCGCGATGGGCAAACCTCAGATAGCTTATTGTGTAGAATTGTGTTTAAGGACCAAGTGGATGTTTGTAGTTAAGCAGAAAGCTACATATTGGGCTGCCCCCCAGTGGCACAGCGGCATGTCTGAGGACTTACAACGCTAGAATCCGGGTTTCGATACCCGTGGTGGGCAGAGCACAGATAGCCCATTGTGTAGTTTTGTGCTTAATTACAAACAAACAAACACATTGGGCTATCTGTCCTCAGCCCACCACGGGTATCGAAACTCGGTTTCTAGCTTTGTAAGTCTGCAGACTGGCCACAGGGGGGCGAACAAGAGGCTGAGAACACGTTTGTCAGTGCGCAGTCCAGATACAATCCCTAACTCCAAAACACCGACCAGAGGGAGGCAACCAGCTGGCAGTAACAGCTTTTACAGATACAAACCCTAACTCCAAAACACCAACCAGAGGGAGGCAACCAGCTGGCAGTAACAGCTTTTACAGATACAATCCCTAACTCCAAAACACCGACCAGAGGGAGGCAACCAGCTGGCAGTAACAGCTTTTACTTTATTATTATTATTGATCATTGTGTATCATTTTTTATTTATATTTTTAATATAATTGTATATGTATTACGTATCTTAATACTAGATATTTAATCTAAATAAGATTAATTCTGTTACTTCTACTGCTATTATACACTTAAGGATTTTGGCACTGGCCTTAGTACAGGTTCTTCTCCCCCCCAAAAATTTCTTCAAGATTCTTCTTGTAATAAATTCCGATTCAGTTTGGTTTAAGCAATATCTGTTCTTCACACATACTTTTATTGTCGCTTAACTTCTACCCAAAGATCCTCCCAGGATACGGGGTGGCTGTGTGGTTAAGTTCTGGATTTAGAACGAGTACGATACTAAAAAATATTCTCCATACTTTAAACAGCTGGTGCGTTATAAGAGTGGCAGTGAATCCCTCATTGTGGGTGGTAGGATGCTTCTGACTAGTTGCCTCAGTAGTTCAACATTACGGACAGCAACAGATATTCTTAATAGCTTTACCATAAATAAAATTACTTTCGACCAACTTACTAATGTGGCCCCTCTTCTAAAATACCTAAGGAATTTCTCAAGTAAAGTGGCATATTTGTGAAATTCTTCAAAGTATTTTGTATTCCTTGTTAAAATAAGGCCACACTTTTTTATGTAGCAGTTCAGAAACGTCTTTCTACAAATATCTATTGTTTCTTAAGGTATGTTTTATGCTTAGGAATAAAAGTATCATAATTTCCATAAAGCTACATAATGGGCCATCAGTGCTGTGCCCACTACGTGTATCGAAACCTGGATTTTGGCGTTATAAGACTTCAGACTTACTACTAAGCCAATGGGGGGAGTGCATAATTGGGTAAAAGCGGAACCAAAGTTAATAGTGCACATTTATAGAATTATACATGAAACCTCCTCCGATGCAAAGCGTCTGTATACTATGGAGGAACCAATTGTAACGATGAAAAATTATTAATGCTTAAACATAATTATATCTCGTAATTGCAGGATATTACTGAACAGACTGGATTTGTGTAAGGGAATGGATGTTGACCACTAAGAAGAAGGACGAGTGATCATGGGGGGAACTATCACTAAAGGACTGCAGACGATTGGTTGGAAAACCCAAGATGATTCCTCTTGGGATCCCTTGTATGATCCTCCTGTTCCTGCTCCTCCTGATCCAAGGCTGCCTCTCACGGCAAAGCAGAGGTTCAACATTTCTAAGTCATGGAAGGGAATCGCACGTGCAATGGAGCCAACAGGCATAACTATGTTTGTCAAGTAAGTAAAGTTGTCCAGTCATATATAAACTGAGTTACAGATCTCCAAGGGCGTCAAAATGTAATGACTAATGAGTTGGATAACCATAACACGTTACATCATGTGGGTTAGCATGGGCGCACAAAGAAATATTTTCGTGGGGGGAATGGGAGGCAAAACATGTATGTAGGAGATCAGCTTTTACAATGTAACTCAACAGACTAAAAGACAATGTGTTATGTGTGCTTAAACGCAAACACAAATCTACAGTTTTAATAAAAATTACTAAAAATATTTAGTTCAACTACGGTGTTAAGTTTACATCATAATTCGTGCAATTTTTGTGAAATGTAAGGGAGCAAATGCCCCCTCTTGCCCCTTCCTGCGGGTGCCCATGTGGGTTAGTTCAATTAGCTAAGCCTAATATTGGTTAGTGAATTCAACTAGCTAAGCCTAATATCGTAACTTTCTGTTAGTGCCCCATATTCAAGTAGCTCAAAGGATTTTAGTCTTTCACCCTTTAGATTACGTAAACATTATTTTACTTTTGTCTTTCGTAGTATTTTAATCATTACAGTACTATATAAACAGCATTTAATGGGGTTACAATCTGGGATTGGTATGGAGGGGAGTGACGTGGATGACTACGTAGGTCAACTGGCAATTCGTAATGCAAGTGAATTTTGAATTAATTAAATAAAAAATATAAACAGGTTACGGCAGAAATGAAGCATTATATACACACACACACACACACACTAAGTATAGACCGTCATAAATGAGGGGGCAAATACTACCACCCCTACCCCATAGTATACCCTAAGCTAATACTTTATAGCTAACTGAAATAATAAATTTTGGGAAATAAAGCTTGACCAACAAAAGAGACAAAAAGTGCAGTCGAGGCAGTCAAACGTCGGTAAATTCCTTTATGAACCAATCAAAATTAGGATCATTCATGAAATAAATTCATGGCATATTCATAGAATAATTATTGGTAAAAATCGGTTAGATTAACAACTTCTAATATATAGAAAAACTTGTGTGTTTTGTTAACACTACGTTCCAACAATGGCTTTTATGTCATGTTGTTTAGCAACAAAAGTATAACCAAATACTGTTGTTAGTATATGTATTGAAAGTATAAAATGAAATGTATAGACAACAAAACAGGAAAAATATTTGTTGATTTCATAATTTAGCCTCCATTGATTAAAGAGGTTTGTTTTGATTTAAAATGTTGGTAATATAACAGAAAATAGCTTAATTTAGAAACGATATGAGTTTAAAATTGAATCTATTTTTACTTTTATGATAAATAATATGTAGTTGACTCTAGGTAAGGTGATCCCACACTATGTCTTTACTTTAGGCTTATTATACCAACACTCACTACACTTATAAGGTTTCATTGAACACACACACACCCCTTTCACCCCGAGAAATCAAGCTTGATGTGACGTGACACACACTGGCTTATATACATATATATATATATATATAGGTTAGATATATATATATATGGTAGGGATGCATGGGTACCCGGCCAGATATTCGGCCCCGGCCGGGTATTGGTCGGAGTGTCGAAGTTAGGCATCTAAGCCCTAATCCTTGTGGCAACTAACGCGGTACTGAAAGTTACAGTCAATAATTGGTTTAGTTATATACATGTATATATATATATATAAACGTGTTTCGAGCAACAAAAAGTGACCGCCCGCCCGCCCGCTGAAAGTCGGGGATTCAGAAGACAATAGGGGTTAATAACAGGCATGGCTTGAGAAGAGGATTTCTGGGGAAGGTGGGGGTTTTGAGAACAATAGGGGGTTAGGGTTTGAGAAGTTGGGGCTAGGCATTGAAAGTTGAAAATAAAACTTGAATGTTCTGTTGGTGATCATTCGGTTAAATGTGATAAACGTCAGTTTTGTTTTTGTTTCTAATTTTTGTATATGTTGGTTCTTTTTTAGGGAGGATACAAGGGAAGGAACCGATCCCGGTTGACACCCGTCCCCGGCCGAAGCTTAGTGACCGGGTAACCGGACCCGGTATTCGGCTAAATTTTACTATCCGTGCATCCCTAATAATTATCAATGTTATAACGAATCAAATTATATTTCATGTATTTTGTGTATATTTTGGGGTTTTAGGGAGGATACAAGGGAAGGAACCGATCCCGGTTGACACCCGAGATCGGCCGAAGCTTAGTGACTGGGTAACCGGACCCGGTATTCGGCCAAATTTTACTATCCGTGCATCCCTAATAATTATCAATGCTATAACGAATCAAATTATATTTCATGTATTTTTGTGTATGTTGGGTTTTTTAGGGATGATACAAGGGAAGGAACCGATCCCGGTTGACACCCGTCCCCGGCCGAAGCTTAGTGACCGGGAAACCAGACCCGGTATCCGG
>NW_013678434.1:7460-11409 GCF_000517525.1 Limulus polyphemus | reverse complement strand
TCCTGAAAGATCTTATCATCTCTGGAGTCCTCAGCGGGACTGATGTTTTCCTGTTGGTAAAGGACTATTCATTAATACGTCTTCACTAGCAGATGATGTCTCCAAGTTTTCTGTTGATACTTCATTTGGCAAAGGGGCGATCTGTTACGTCGCTGGGTAGAAAATCATCATCTGAAAAAATGTGACGGCCAAAAGGATATATGCCGGAAACTTGAAAACCTTTCTTGATATTTTCTGGAGTAAGCGCTCGTGTAAGGCTTTGATTTACTAAGGTTGGTATGTCATAAATGCACATTGTTTTTCCAGGATTGTTCTTTCGCCAACCGTCAGCTGCTGCGTTATAATACTTCTTGAAAGGCCCGTATATACTTTTATCCAGGGGCTGTAATCTGTGCGAACAGTGAGGCGGGAATGACAGAAGATTTATACCATTTTCCACACAAAAATTGATACAATCTAAGCTGATATGTGACTCATGGTTATCAAGGAGAAGAACAATAAGATGATCCTTAGAAGATTTGACTGTCTTCACAAAATGTTCCATGAATTTTAGAAAATTATATTCGGTCATCCAACCTGAAGGATATGCTGCACCGATACATCCAGCTGGTCCGCCGTTTAGGAAGTGATCTTTGAAATGGACGCGTGGGAAAATAAACATACAAGGAACACTGTTTCCTTATGCATTGACTGCAGTAAGAAATGTCACAAGTGTACCTCTTTCACCTGAGGTTATCGCCCCCACTTGCTTTACACCTTTTTTGGCTACTATATGGACCGGTTTCTGAACGGTGGTTACCCCCGTCTCATCTAAATTATAGATATCTGGTGGACTGAAATTAAACTTCTGCAAACGTGACAAGTTGTCATAAAACATATTGTTGCGTCAGCGAGTCACATGACTACCGTGACGCCACGTTCTAGAATTATCCTGTACTTTGGCGAATGTTCTAGTTCTTACTAGATATAGGGTAGGCTGGTATATAAATAAGGGGAATGTAATGTGTTTAGACAATGTGTAAATGATCTGCAGTCAGAAGTATTATTGACGTTCGTTGATATAGCGTTTGTTTTAGTGCGATTGTTGAAGTTGAGTGTATCGGTAAAGTTATATTCGGAAAGAATAAACCAGTTTTATTAAGTAAAGACTTGTGTCGTTAAAATTTCGTCGGAACAAAGTTACGGAAAAATCAATTAACAAACGGAGACGTAACAATATCATATTCAGAGCGTGTGTGTCAATAGTATGTGTGGAGGCTCATAACGGCTAGAAGTATGGTTTCCGTAAACATAGTAAGCACTGCACACACAGCTCGATAACGGCGGTGAGCACAGTACAGATCGTCAGTTGCGTAGCTTTGTGCTTAAGAACAAACAAACAAAGACGTATATATGTTTATTTCACTTTTGTCATGGAAGGGATTTGTGTATCTAAACTGTTTGAGAACCACTGAACCAGATTATAAAATACTCTTAAAATATAAGAATTAAAGTAAATAGGTTAATAGAATAATTTATAGCTTTTAAAACTATAAAATACTGTTACGACAGCGGAAGTCATGTGACACTGGTATCACTTCATGAGATTCTCGAAGGATTTTGAATTGTCCAGGCAACTCTCGTCTGTTCCAGGCGCCCTCTTTTTTAGTATATAAGCCCAGCAAATAAAGCGGAGATATAATTGCAGATAGATAGATATAGAGACAGATAATTGAGTCAAGCGAGGGGTAGTGACGGTAATATAAAGTGTGTGTTTTGTTATCGAGATTGCAAACGTATTGACTGTGGAAATTCTGTGTATTATAAAGTTGTATTGAGAAAGAATAAACTAGTTTTAATTAAGAAAGGGCTTGTATCGCTGAAGTTCCTCGGAAATAATTTATACAGAAATTAACAAATAATACAATACAATTCAATTCTAGAAATAGATGATCAGCCACAAAACTTGTAGTTTATTTTGTTCACCTGTTAAGTATGTCAGAAATTTTCAGGTGAGAAACAAATGATATAAGCTACGGTCATGTCCCAAATCCTTACTAAAGATGACCAATTGTGTTACAATAATTACGGACTTACAACGCTAGAATCCGGGTTTCGATACCCGTGGTGGAAAGAGCAGAGATAGCCCATTGTGTAGCTGTGTGCTTAATTACAAACAAACAAACCAACACATCACTGCCAGCTTAGCTTATAACGTGAGAACAAGTTAACTACGCAGCTATCTCTTATTACTGACAGTTTAGCTGATAACGAGTGAACAAGTTAACTACGTACCTATATAATACCACTGACAGTTTAGCTGATAACGTGTGAACAAGTTAACTACTTAGCTATGTAACATCTCTGACAGTTTAGCTACTGACATATGAACAAGTTAACTACGTAGCTATCTCACATCTCTGCCAATTTAGCTAATAACGTGCGAACAAGTTAATTTTTAAACGGTTATTCAATTTTGGAATGGTTTGAACAATTACGAAGTAAGTGAAAAACAAACTCACTCCCAATATCAATCAGTCTTATCAAAAACTGTAATTAATACAGTTTATAAAGATCCTTACAAATATCAGGCCTCTCAGATGCTTTGTGTTTTCAGTAAGTTTTAATATTTTTCTCATTAACTCTGGAAATATTTCTAAAAAAGTATACAACTTACATCACATAACGACCTCCAATTGGAAAACACACTCATACAACAACATAAAGTAATACTTTATAAAATCAAATCAACATATAACAAGCTTTAAAACAATATAAAGTAGCACTTTATGAAGTCAAATAAACATACAACAACCTTTAAAACAATATAAAATAATACTTAATAAAATCAAATCAACATACAACAACCTTTAAAATAACATCAAATAATACTTTATAAAATCAAATCAGCTACAACAACCTTTAAAATAACATAAAATAATACTTTATAAAGTCAAATCAACATATAACAACCTTTAAAACAATATAAAGTAATACTTTATAAAATGAAATCAGCTACAACAACCATTAAAACAATATAAAGTAATACTTTATAAAATCAAATCAACATAAAACAACCTTTAAAATAACATAAAATAATACTTTATAAAATCAAATCAACATATAACAACCTTTAAAACAATATAAAGTAATACTTTATAAAATCAAATCAGCTACAACAACCATTAAAACAACACAAAGTATCAGTCATACTTTATAAAAAACAATATCTGAGCCAACTGGACCAATTGTTTAATTGTGGGTATAAATAGAGTGCGTACATAATCCTGAGATCTGAAGGAGTTGGCATAAAATATAGGTATCTGTAGCGATTGATATGACGAATTTTTTGCTGTGACTTTTTCTATAGATGTATTGGTTATATTGATTTTGTATTTCCTTTAAGCTTAACCACTTTTGCCGCTGTGGTCATGGTTGTCCATGTATCATGGGTTTGTAGATTTTATCATTCATGAATAACGATATTGTTACGTATCTGCTTGTTTTTTAATTTCCGGTATAAATTCTTTCTGGAGAACTTCAGCGATACAAGTTCCTTCTTGATTAAAGCAGTTTATTCTTTCTCAATACAAACTTTCAGGACACATTAATTTCACAATCAGTACATTTCTCGTCACTTTAAACTTAACTGTTTTTATAATACACGCAATAAATCACAGCGATTCACAATCTCGATAACTTTGCTCTATGAGTATTACCGTCACCACTAATCGCTTCTTTAATTATCTATCTATTGCTGGTTTTTCTGACAGGCTCATGTACTAACGAAGGAGCTCCTCAAATACACTCGGGCCTCCCCGACCATTCATGATCATTCGAGAAATACATCACGAGTCACCAGCGTCCGCGACTTCCACTGTCGTCACACTGACCGTTCCTTAGTATTGTTCGTCCCGAACAATAGTCACTTACATTAAACCAATAGATAATTAACATTAACTTAATTAAA
>NW_013678434.1:4213-6460 GCF_000517525.1 Limulus polyphemus | reverse complement strand
GTGCCTACTGTTCGCTTGACTCAATTATCTATCTCTTCAATCCCGCTGATTTTTCTCTCCGAGCTTATATACAAAAAAGAGGGAGTCTCGAATGCACTCGGGCCTTCATGATCCTTCGAGAAACTCCGGCGCGCATGCTCCCAGCATCGCGTGACTTCCGCTGTCGTAACACTGCCCCTTCTTTAGTATTGTTCGTCCCAAACAATAGCCACTTGCATTAAACCAATACATAATTAACATTAACTTAATTAAATGTACAGAATTTACAAACACAAAATTAAAATACAACAAAGTCTCTTAATTTTACAGGACAAGTCTTCGTTCGTACTGGTCTCCATCTTATTGTCTTCTGCTTCACGTGGGATTCATCTACTCCATCAGGAAATGTCCAATTATCGGTAGCAGTCACATTAGTGGCAGTAACCTCATTAATGGCTTCACTATTTTCCCTCTCAAAACCAGGTAGAGTTTCTTCTTCGACAGTGGCTTTTCCTGGTGACAAGTCTTCAGCAGCATCATTTGTTCTGTTGTTCATTTCATTCCGGCTGAAATGTCCTGGACCGTGATAACGCCAAAGCCTGTTGGCATGCACTACCTTTGGCTTACCTCGACGACCACATTTTGCTCGGAATGTCAAGTCTGAGAGACGATCCACTATGTCATATAGGCCCTCTTTTGGAGAAAACTACTTAGGATACTTCCCTTTGGTTTTTCTGGAATTATACAACAACACCTTGTCTCCTCATACAAAGCTAACTTCAGTAGATTTCTTATCATAACATAGCTTCATGGAATAAGCTGACGTTTTCAAATTTGAACGCACTTGATGGTGAATATCATCCACCCTTTCAGATAACACTTTCACAAACTCTGTCACATTTTCACGCAATTTTTCTTAAAGTGGACGTCCTGTTATGAAGTCTACTGGCAACCGAAGTTCCCTGACAAACATCAGCTTTGCTGTAGTGTATCCAGAGGCTTTATGCTCTGCTGTTCTATAGGCCATCAACAGTGGAGGGAGTAATACATTCCAGTCATCTTGGCGGCTATTACAAAACTTTGCCAATTCCTGCCACAGTGTCGAATTGTACTTTCTTACCATCCCATCAGACTGTGGGTGAAGTGGCGTTGTCCTGGTCTTTTGTATGTCAAACAACTTGCATCATTCATGGAACACAGTTGATTTAAACGTACGTCCTATATCTGAATGCAGTTCGTATGGCATACAAAACCTGAAGAAGAAATCCCTAATAACCGAAGCTGATTTGGTATTGCATATGCCTCAGGCCAGTTGGTGAAAGTATCAATCACCACATAAATATACCTTTTTCCAGCACGAGTTTGGGGCAAAGTACAAGCAATGTCAATGGCTACTCTTTCCATTTGGGCACCAAATTAATATAACTTCATTGGAGCACGTCTCTTATGCTTGGGTCCTTTTTTTGCCCAACATGTACTGCAGGTCCTGCACCATTCTTCCACATCTTGTCTCATACCTAACCTGTAAAATCTTTACCGTAGGTGACTCAATGTCTTCTTAACTCTGAGATGTCCTCCTGTTGAACTATCATGGGATTGACGCAGCACAACTTCCCGTAACTTTCTTGGTATAACCGTTTGCCAGGTCGTCACTTTCTCATCTGCAGTTTCCCATCTCCGGAGAAGAATACCATCTTCAAGCTTCAACTGGTTCCATTGTGCACAATAGCTCTTTGTCACCTTCTCCCAAGCAGGGTGCGAAACACTTGCTTATAGAAAATCAATCACTGGCTTAAATTATTGTTCTTTCTTATATTCTGCTTTAATATCTATACTTGGTTTTACTTCACTATCGTCAACTCCTTCAGTGGCTTTAACCTCAGCTTGATGGCAAATCTTTAGTTCAACCTCTCGTTTGTCTCAGTGTTCGCAGTCATTTTTGCAGGGTCTTCGGCTCAGTCCATCAGCATTACCATAGGATTTTCCTTCTTTATATTCAATATTATAATTATACTGGTCTATTTTTCCGATCCAACGTGCTAATTGTCCCTCTGGGTTCTTTAATGATCTTAACCAGTGTAACGCAGCATGGTCTATACTGATGGTAAACCTTGCACCATAGAGGTAAGAATGGAAATATGTCAGAGTCTTTACTATAGCAAGGAGTTCCCTCCGTGTTACACAGTAGTTCCTCTCTGGTCTACTTAACACCCTACTGAAGTAGGCCACCGCATGTTCGTTTTCGCCCACTTTCTGAGACAATACTCC
>NW_013678434.1:0-3213 GCF_000517525.1 Limulus polyphemus | reverse complement strand
TTCCTCTCTGGTCTACTCAACACCATACTGAAGTAGGCCACCACATGTTCGTTTTCGCCCACTTTCTGAGACAATACTCCTCCAATTCCGACATTACTAGCATCACAATCCAGTATGTACGGCAATGAGGGATCTGGAAGCTTTAAAAGTGGAGTGGAGGCCAATTTTTCCTTCAACGTCTTGAAAGCATGCTATCAAGAAACTGTCCATTCGAACGTCTGACCGTTTTTTGTTAAATCATATATTGTAGCAGCTATAGTTGCAAAGTCCTTCACAAACTTCCGGTACTTGGTACAGAGTCCCAAGAAACTTCTTAACTCTCCACATTGTTTGTTGTTAGCCAATCACGCACTGCTTTCACCTTGTTAGGATCAGTTCACACCCCATGCACAATTACAATGGGACCCAAGTAAAGCATTTCTTTCTGGAACAAGTGGCATTTTTTGGGATGGAGATTGAGGTTTGCTGCTTTCAAATGCTTGAATACTTTCTCTAACCGGGACATTTCCTCATCAAAAGTGGTTGCAAATACTATGACATCATCCAGGTACACTAGGGCTATCCTCCATTGTAGGCCTTCCAGTACTCTTTCGATCAGCCTCTCAAATGTAGCTGGAGCATTACTAAGGAGCCAAAATAGAAAGAGCAAGAATAGTACATACCTGAAAAATTAGGTCCTGGTAATGAGGGAAAATTTGACAACTGTCCTCTAAAGTATGTGGATTTCCTAAAGCATAAGTAGGAGATGGGAATAAATGATGAAACTCAACCACATCCTCAATTTCCCATTCAGAACACAGGGAAAAGAAACTAGTCAAATCGACGAGAGCTGAGGTTACCGGCTGCATTACAGAACCCACCATCATATGAACAATGGTTGTCACATCATCCACACTTAACATGATGACTCTAGCAGCCACATAAGGGAACCACTACCGTTATGAATAATGGCTGTCACATCATCCACACTTAACATGCCTGTAGCAGCTACAGTTGAAGCTTGACTAATGTGAGGAAATTTTTCACCTATAATGAGAAGTAGTAGAGAAGAGAATTTATGAGATCATAGTTGGAAAAATATGATCTCAAAAACCAAGCAAATCTTATTAGTTTAGAAATTTGTAAATTTTGAAAACGTATCTGAAAAATGGAATGACAAGAATATAATGCAGTTTCATGAGTACAAATATAGAGATAGTGTACAGGTAGGTGATGTCAACTTGCTATTAGTAGGAAGCTTTTGCTCCTCAATAACGTCATTATAAAGTAGTGTAAACTACAAGAAATGTCGTTAATTTAGGTGGGAGAAGCCTAAAGGATAGTGGCATGAAAATCTGCTTGGTAGATGCACAGGGAAGATAACTTATCTGTGTGAAGAAGTGTGTGTGTCATTTTGGAAGGATTTGGATTAGCCAAAGAATACACTAGTCGGCTGGGGAACCCTCATCATATTATCTTCTGCAGATTGATTCCCAGGAAATGTGGTAAAGAAATCAGGGGAGCAGTCTAGATATGATGTGTCGGTTGGGGTACATCTACTCTACTATCGGAAAGAATCTAGACTAGCCAACATATCTGCAAGCAACAACATGTCAATATTTTTTTGCACCCAATTTAGTGACACATGCTTTCAAGACGTGTGAAGAGCATACCTTGTTCAGATGTGGTGTGGTCTTCTACGAGTGCGTTCTTCTAACAAGAGAAGTCACACTCAATAGACATTCTTCATTTACTTTCCGAAGGGTGCTCATCTAGGTAAATTTTACACTGATTCCTCCACCAACTTAATGTGAGATTCTAGCTATTATGTAAAATAGGTAAGATATCGTAATATTGTCTTACAGTGAATATACTTAACTCCATGGACACTTCCCACTCTTTTACCTAACTTCGAACTAAAAAGGGAGCCAGCTGCGACAGGAAAATTTCGTGATCCTGTTGGTGGAGGGTTGTCGCGTGCTAAAGTAGGATAGATGGTCGTTTCTAGGCTAGTGATGAGAAAACACTTTTTGCACATAAAGGCCAGCACTGAACAGGAAAAAGTAACTAATATAAGTAACTAATGGAAATATATTTTCAGTATAGGAAAATATTAACTTTTCATGCACTCACTACCCGCTTAGCATTTCCTCTTAAGTCAGGACTCCAAGTTTGAGAAACGTTGGCATTACTAATGTAAGGCAAAATTGAAAATGGGTATTGTCTTCACAGTTTATTTACGTTATCTTCTGTGTACATAAGCTGTATATATCAACCCTTCTATATTTAAGTACCAATACAAAATTATTTGATGATCTTTATGAAAATTATTTAATATCCTAACATTTCTTTATGTTTTATGTATTATGGCAGATCGTAGATATGATGGCATATACGTTCACTAGAATACGTTATCTCAAACACAGCAAACCATCAATTATAAAAATAATATTGCTAAAATCTTCTATTAACTAAGAAAAGATTCAAAGATTTTATTCATTTGTTTGAATTATTTATTGGTATGAATAGTTGAAAACAAACTGTTTGAAGTTAAGCACATAGCTACACAATGGGCTATCTGTGTTCTGCCCACCACGAGTATCGAAACGCGGTTTCTAGCGTTGCAAGTCCGCAGACATACCACTGTGCCACTGGGGGACAGTTGAAAACAACAATTATAGATTGAATACTTTAAATAGTTAACTGAAGTTCTGTATGAAATTTGTTCATTAAAGTGATTCTTGTCCAATACAAACACAAAATCAGGCATTTGTTTAAATTTCTCACGAATCCAACTATGTACAACGTTTAGGAAATACTAAATAAAGTGTATCTGATCATATCTTTGTATATGTTACGTCTCCGTTTGTTAATTAACTTTCCGTAACTTTGTTCCGACGAAATTTTAACGACACAAGTCTTTACTTAATAAAACTGGTTTATTCTTTCCGAATATAACTTTACCGAAACACTCAACTTCAACAATCGCGCTAAAACAAACGCTATATCAACGAACGTCAATAATACTTCTGACTGCAGATCAATTACACACTATCTACCCAGACATTACATTCCCCTTATTTATATACCAGCCTACCCTATATCTAGTAAGAACTAGAACATTCGCCAAAGTACATGATAGTTCTAGAAACGTTGCGTCACTGTAGTCATGTGACTCGCTGACGCAACACTGCCCCCTCCTTAATATTGTTCGTCCCGAACAATAACTTAATT
>NW_013678433.1:6310-11398 GCF_000517525.1 Limulus polyphemus | reverse complement strand
ACGACGGTGGTGGTTAAAGAACATCCAAGTGGTGTCTGTAGTCAAGTCACGTGACCACAAAGAAACGACGGTGGTGGTTAAAGAACATCCAAGTGGTGTCTGTAGTCAAGTCACGTGACCACAAAGAAACGACGGTGGTGGTTAAAGAACATCCAAGTGGTGACTTTAGTCAAGTCACGTGACCACAAAGAAACGGCGTTGGTGGTTAAACAACATCCAAGTGACGACTGTAGTGAAGTCACGTGACCACAAATAAACGACGTCGGTGGTTAAAGAACATCCAAGTAGTGACTGTAGTGAAGTCACGTGACCACAAAGAAACGACGTTGGTGGTTAAACAACATCCAAGTGACGACTGTAGTGAAGTCACGTGACCACAAAGAAACGACGTTGGTGGTTAAACAACATCCAAGTGGTGACTGTAGGCAAGTCACGTGACTCCGCTGCCCAGCTTTAAAACGATTTCTTGCTATAACTAAAGCTCCTAATAGGTAAGAATGGTTTTGTTATTTGTCCTTAGTTTAAAGTTTTTAAACAAGCCATTTTTCATCTAGTAAAGACAATTGAAATCCGAATTGAACATAATAGACCATCCATTAAAGCTCTGTTGTTATAAGGCCCATTTAAGGTCTTTGGCGCCATCAAGCTTGAGGACCACAGTTTCCTGAATAGGCTACAAGTATGAAATTATATTACGTCTAATGTAGAACGAACGAACGAAAATTAATCCGAAGGTGGAACGTCTCAAGAACTGAAACTTACTCGACACTCTAACCTTTGGAAGTTCACTTGGATAAAATTCTTTGTTATGAAACTCACTGAGCCAAGAAAAGCTGACGGGAAAAACAAGTATCACTTAGAATCAATTTTCTTGTCTCTTTTATCATTAACCATAATTATAGGCCTGAAAGTCAAGGAAAGCTTTCCTCTCGGGCTATTGGTGAAAGTATAAACAGGTCTATTACCGTGAATAAGATGAAAATATCAAAGCAGAGTTCAAATATCGTGATGGACGATAGATAACGTAGAAGTTTGGTTCTTATGAGCTCCAGTCTGAGAAAAATATACAAAAGAGGGGACATCAAGTTAGAGACCATCGAGCAGATGGAACTTAGCTTTCAACCCTCTATCGTTAAATTCCAATACTAATGACCCAAGGTAAAAAATGTCACAAGATTCCTTAATATTATATTATAATATTATTAATATAAAAGCCATCGAAATGGTGAAATAAATTCACAAAACTACATTAGTTTCTAGTTCAAACATACGCCCAAAAAACACACGTATTCATCAGTACTTTGGAGGGAATTTCACTTACTTCTTCATTCGTTTTTCCTTAACAATCTTTTTAAACAACTTTTGCATTATCCGTGTATTCGTTTCTTCTGTTTGAATCATCCCATTAGATCTTAAGCTCTAGACAGAGATCTTCCAAAACTGCGCTCATTGTTCAGTATTCTTAGCATTCCCACCATACATCAACATTCCTTTAGATCTGAATTGCCTTGTTCCTCTCTGTCTCTCTCCCGCACGTCCTTGCAAGGGAAACATGTA
The DNA here is from genome assembly GCF_000517525.1 of Limulus polyphemus. Lineage (NCBI taxonomy): Eukaryota > Metazoa > Arthropoda > Merostomata > Xiphosura > Limulidae > Limulus > Limulus polyphemus. The sequence continues at coordinate 9,841 of NW_013678433.1, read as the reverse complement.
CATTAACGACAAGTGATTATCATGGTAGTAAAGAACAGCTGTGTAACGGCGTATCGTAACAACTAAATGTTACAGAGTCAGGGACTAAAACACCTGTCGTAAAGAGAGTTTGACAAGCTGAATAAAAAAAAAAAGTAACTAAGATTACACAATTAAAACAAGTGGTTTTTGTGTGTGAAGCAGGACTACATTGGTGTGTATATAGGACGAAGAACAAGTTTTAACCTTTGACGAACTTTTAACCTATAAGCACAACTATAAAATAAAGTTCTTTTATAGAAAAATATTGAAAGTCCAAATCGAACACTTAGAAATATCATTGACATTGAAGTACGTTTAAAAATTATATTTTCATTTACGTGTGTCATATTTGTTAATTTTATCAAGCACTTGATCACATTTGTCAGCCTTATTTCGTATGATTATCTTAATAAATCAGCTTTATCTCATATGGTAAGCCTAATAAATCAGCTTTATCTCGTATGGTAAGCCTAATATATCAGCCTTATTTCGTATGATTATCTTAATAAATCAGCGGCCGGTTTATTAGTCTTATCATACGAGAGAAGGCTGATATCTTAGGCTTACCATACGAGTTAAGGCTGGTTTATTAGGCTTACCATACGAGATAAGGCTGATATATTAGACTTACCATACGAGATAAAGCTGATATATTAGGCTTACTATACGAGTTAAGGCTGATATATTAGGCTTACCATACGAGTTAAGGCTGATTTATTAGGCTTACCATACGAGATAAATTATCTCTTATGGTAAGCCTAATAACCATCATTATATCGTATGGTAAGCCTAATATATTTAGGGCCGGAAAACGTAGGGTAGGGAGCTTCCTATAGGCCACACTGGTTATGACTTCTCAGGTACTTTTTTTAAGTTGGACACTGAAGTATTGAAAATCATTGTATTCAGTGAAATATTGTTTTAATAAAAAAATATAACTAAAACTATAAAAACAAACAAACAGATGAAGATGTGTGACGAAGAAAAGTTGCCTATGGGCCCACTGTTGTTAACCAAGACGTGAATCTGTAATAAAATATTTCTAAACAGTTTCTAATCGTGTGTGAGACCCTCAGGAAGTTGAACAAAAATTACACTTTACGTGACGATAAAAACAAACAAGAGATACGAGGGCACATCTACCATGTTGGAAACAATACCTTTAAACATTATAAATAACCGATAAACTTTAAACATTATAAATAACCGATAAACTTTAAACATTATAAATATCTGGCAACCTTTAAATATTATAAATAACCGATAAACTTTAAACATTATAAATAACTGATAAACTTTAAACATTATAATTAACCGATAAACTTTAAACATTATAAATAACCGGTTATTTATAATGTTTAAAGTTTATCAGTTATTTATAATGTTTAAAGTTTATCGGTTATTTATAATGTTTAAAGGTTGCCAGATATTTATAATGTTTAAAGTTTATCGGTTAATTATAATGTTTAAAGTTTATCGGTTATTTATAATGTTTAAAGTTTATCATTTATTTACAATGTTTAAAGTTTATCAGTTATTTATAATGTTTAAAGTTTATCGGTTATTTGTAATGTTTAAAGTTTATCGGTTATTTATAATGTTAAAAGTTTATCTTATTTATAATGTTTAAAGTTTATCGGTTATTTATAATGTTTAAAGTTTATCGCTTATTTATAATGTTTAAAGTTTATCGGTTATTTATAATGTTTAAAGTTTATCAGTTATTTATAATGTTTAAAGTTTATCAGTTATTTATAATGTTTAAAGTTTATCAGTTATCTATAATGTTTAAAGTTTATCGGTTATTTATAATGTTTAAAGTTTATCAGTTATTTATAATGTTTAAAGTTTATCGGTTATTTATAATGTTTAAAGTTTATCTTGATAAACTTTAAACATTATAAATAACCGATAAACTTTAAACATTATAAATAACTGATAATCTTCAGTAAGTCAAATCTAAGGTACTAGTGCCATTTACAAAGACAAAAAGTACCATAGGAACAAAAGTAGAACAATGGTATGTCTGCCGAAACGGTAACAAAAATACCACATTCGTCTACCAAGACAATAGTATATGTACCGAAACGGAAACAAAAGTACCAGTTTTTGTACGGAGATCAGAGAGTTAAGTGTTAGGCTAGCCACCAGATTAATGTATCAGTCATCTTCGGCTTTGGTTCATTCCTGATAAAATAACGTGTGCATTCCGAAACGCTCGAGTTTTTTGCTTTGTGATCTCCACTGTTTCTCTCGTTCGCCGCTAAAGAAAGCGGTTATTAAAACAAACTTCACACAAGGCGACCCTGCTGTAACAGAACGAGAGCTGTTTTTCTGCTAATATCCCGATAAAGTGTCATTGTTTTACAGGTCAACGTTAATTAGATATTCTAGAGGTGTTAGCACAGACAGGGAGTCTTTTATTTAAGTATACTGGTATCGTGTTTCTACTTCTTAAGCTATACTTTGCTGTAAAATGTCTCTTGGTGTTATTATGATTAACAGATTATTACGAAAACAGACACATAAAGGATTAGTCATTCTTAGTGTTACCCTATTTAGGGTTAAAACCAAAGGCGTCGTCGCTAGGCGCTTAATAGATTCGGGGATCGAGCCCGTAGGCGCGGGAATTTTAAGCGTTTTTTTCTAAGATATTTATCATGGTTTTATATTCTGATTATTTTTCAAGATACCAACTTGGGATTCGTGGCAGTTCAAGTAGAATCGGGGCAAGGGCCACGTGTGCTAGCCCCCTGGCGACGCCTCTGGTTAAAAACACTCAACTTCGATTTTCAAGTTACTTTCGGTTAACATAATCCATGCTAGCCTGATGAAATAAGGAATAAGAATTATCTCCGATTAAGATAATCCATATTAAACAGATTAAGTAAGAAATAAGAATTATATCAGATTAAGATCATTCATATTAAACAGATTAAGTAAGGAATAAGAATTATATCAGATTAAGATAATCCATATTAAACAGATTAAATAAGAAATAAGAATTATCTCAGATTAAGATAATCCATATCAAACAGATTAAATACGGAATAAGAATTATATCAGATTAAGATCATTCATATTAAACAGATTAAGTAAGAAATAAGAATTATCTCAGATTAAGATAATTCATATCAAACAGATTAAATAAGGAATAAGAATTATATCAGATTAAGATCATTCATATTAAACAGATTAAGTAAGGAAGAAGAATTATATCAGGTTAAGATCATATTAAACAGATTAAGTAAGGAAGAAGAATTATATCAGGTTAAGATCATATTAAACAGATTAAGTAAGGAATACGAATTATCTCTCATTAAGATAATCCATATTAAACAGATTAAGTGAGGAAGAATTTTTATCTCAGATTAAGATAATCCATATTAAACAGATTAAGTGAGGAAGAATTATTATCTCAGTATAAGATAATCCATATTAAACAGATTAAGTGAGGAAGAATTGTTATCTCAGATTAAGATAATCCATATTAAAGAGATTAAGTGAGGA
>NW_013678433.1:2866-5310 GCF_000517525.1 Limulus polyphemus | reverse complement strand
TAATCCATATTAAACAGATTAAGTGAGGAAGAATTATTATCTCAGATTAAGATAATCCATATTAAACAGATTAAGTGAGGAAGAATTATTATCTCAGATTAAGATAAGAATTATTATCTCAGATTAAGATAAGAATTATTATCTCCGATTAAGATAATCCATATTAATCTCAGATTAAGATAATCCATATTAAACAGATTAAGTGAGGAAGAATTATTATCTCAGATTAAGATAAGAATTATTATCTCCGATTAAGATAATCCATATTAATCTCAGATTAAGATAAGAATTATTATCTCCGATTAAGATAATCCATATTAAACAGATTAAGTGAGGAAGAATTATTATCTCAGATTAAGATAATCCATATTAAACAGATTAAGTGAGGAAGAATTATTATCTCAGATTAAGATAATCCATATTAGAGTAAAAATGTGTTTTTTTTACATCTTGGAAAAAAATATAAAGTAATGAACGCCAGATAGAACAGAAGATTCTTTGCGCAAGATGTATAGGTTATTTACTCTCGAACACATCATCAATTTTGTGGTTTAACCGAACATCTATGAATAAAATCAGGAAGTTCTTGAGATACATTTTATTTCGTTCCTCTTTCAAAAATGTCGGCTTTCTTCGGATCAGTCCAAACATAAGAAAACGACAGTACAGTAGATATAAATAGAAATATTGTCTTTGTTCAATTTTAACTCTTGTATATTACTCGAAATAATTATTTTCTTCTCAATAGGACTGACGTCGATATCGGAAGTTTTCTTACTGGTTGGCTAAGACTGACGTCGACATCGGAAGTTTTATTATTGGTTAGCTAGGACTGACGCCGATATCAGAAGTATCCTTACCGATTGCTTGGGACTGACGTCACATCGGAAGCTTTCTTATTGGTTGGCTAGGACTAACGTCCATATCGGAAGTATCCTTATTGATTACCTAGGACTAACATCCATATCGGAAGTATCCTTATTGATTACCTAGGACTAAGATCGACATCGGAAGTTTTCCTATTGGTTGGCTAGGACTAACGTCCATATCGGAAGTATCCTTATTGATTACCTAGGACTAAGATCGACATCGGAAGTTTTCCTATTGGTTGGCTAGGACTAACGTCCATATCGGAAGTATCCTTATTGATTACCTAGGACTAAGATCAACATCGGAAGTTTTCTTATTGGTTGGCTAGGACTGACGCCGATATCAGAAGTATCCTTACTGATTGCTTGGGACTGACGTCACATCAGAAACTTTGTTATTGGTTGGCTAGGACTGACATCCATATAGGAAGTATCCTTATTGGTAGATTATCTCCAGTTTATTCCCGTCTTTTCATTGAAAAATAGAGAATGAAAGAAACGATGTTTATCAAGGTAACTCTATCCAAGCTAAATAAGACTTTGATAAAATGTTTATCCTCAGCTTTTTTGTTTTAGATATAATAATGTAGATGCGATACCGGGTTCAGTGGGGAATCACTCTCAATATAAGAACAATGGTTTCACTATTAGTGGCAGAAACGCTAATCTCCATTTCCCGTTGTGTAAGACATTCAAAGTGTTGGAGAGAAAGAAATCTATTTATTAAAAAAATATCAAGATTTATTCTCTTCCTATTCTAGCGTTTTGAAAATTAACCATTTCGTATGCACTTAGAAACTAACAACATCTTCAAGCCACGTTTTACTTCAGGGAGAAACCGACGTAAGTTTGTAGAATATACATCATCAATAAAAACTGGATAAAATAGAAAAAAAAAAAACACGATGATCGTTTCCATTTCGTATGCACTTAGAAACTAACAACATCTTCAAGCCACGTTTTACTTCAGGGAGAAACCGACGTAAGTTTGTAGAATATACATCATCTATAAAAACTGGATAAAATACAAAAAAAAAAAAAACACGATGATCGTTTGTTGTTACATAACTAAAGAAATTATCTGGATTCCTATATATCCAATCCTTCTTATCTACCACTATGGGACAACAGGGTCCTGGGTTTATCTAGTAAAACGGAACCGATATCAGTGAAAAAAAACAAAACAGGAACCCTTCTTGAAACAGAACTTAGATTAACAAAAATAGAAACAAAACACTGAAAAAAAAAACATATTTAAAAACAGTAATTTCTGTTTGAGCAAGACCTAAATAAGTCATCAAATTTTAACGATAACACTTTAACAGTGGTCCTTGAGCCTAACTGTACAGTCAAATCTGTTTTTATTTCTTGAGTTGTGTTCATTATTTTAGATCACTGTGAAACTGACGGACCATGGTCTATGGACCGTGATAAACACTGTATTCCATGGACCGTGATAAACACTGTAGTCTATGGACCGTGATAAACACCACAGTCCATGGACCGTAATAAACACCACAGTCCAGGGGCCGTGATAAACACCACAGTCCAGGGGCCGTGATAAACACTGTAGTC
>NW_013678433.1:0-1879 GCF_000517525.1 Limulus polyphemus | reverse complement strand
ATAAACACCACAGTCCATGGACCGTAATAAACACCACAGTCCAGGGACCGTAATAAACACCACAGTCCATGGACCGTAATAAACACCACAGTCCATGGACCGTAATAAACACCACAGTCCATGGACCGTAATAAACACCACAGTATATGAAGTTAATTTAAATTACATATTTAAATTACAAGCAAACAAAAAAAAATCATTTGAAGAACTGCCAAAGTGGCCTAAAACTCTCTTCAAATGTCAAGCACTTTCTGCACGCACGTGTCCTCGAATTTCAGGTGAGCTCGACTAGGTTGACTAACGAACAACATAGTTGAAATAATAGCTAGCGAACCGTGTTGTTGATTAGAAACCACGTGTCATCAAACCCTTGGAGAAACGAACGATTATATTCTTACCTTTCTTGGACTTCATCGTGAACCAGACTTTCCGTTTACGTATTCCAGTGGAATATGACACTAATGAACAACGTGAATCAATCAGCGAACACTCTACCTACTAAACAAAATTGAAGCTAATAGCAAACACGCGCACTACTCAACATAAGGACGTAACCACACTATGACGAAGGATTTTGTTGCCACTAGTATACAACCACGTGGTGTTATCAGTTGCCTGTTAGTAGAAGTAATGGCCACCTGAGGGCGCTTTAATATAAATTCAATGTTTCTTAATGTAAATATTATCTGAAACTCAAAACATGCACGACTCAATAAAGTAAAAATTAAACTTAGTATATTAAGAAAGTTAGCAAAAAATAATTAACAATTATTTTAACTATATTATGTATATATGTACATAATGTGGTCTTTTTTTTAAACCTTTTCTTATATCAATACGTTGCTTTGAAACCTCCAGCTGAGGTTAACAGGATATGACGTATTGAATTAAACTCGAAATTCACAATAAATTGTAACTTCTAGAAAATACTTACCATATACTTTGTTTTTATTCTACAGTTGCCACTCAAGCACAAACAACCATATAGGGGAACTATTAACACTTCGACTTTGTAATTTCAGCCAGGCTAGGCCTAGTGATTAGCATGCCGCACTCAGAGCCAGGCTAGGCCTAGTGATTAGCATGCCGCACTCAGAGTTCGAGGGTCCACGGTTTGCTTCTCGTTACATTAAAAAAAAAAACATCGAATTTTCGGTCTGAGGGTGCTTTACATAAGTGGCAGTATAATGATTTCCAATAGCCCAAGATTTAACGGTAGCACGTGCTGTCGACGAAATTTTTCGCTCCAGATAATCAGCTCGGAATTATTGACAACTGTACGCACATAGCCCTGACGTGAAGACCGACTCCAACTCAGTCGTCTGGGGCGTTGTTATAACTAATGGTTTCTCGTTATAATAATAATAAAACAGGCGCGTTTCCAGTGACGTGCACAATGAACTGGTTAAGTGGGCTAAAGCCCCTGCCCTTGTGCCCCAAAAAAGACAGGTTCCACACTTGGCTTGCTACGATTTTTTTTGGGGGGGGGCAGATATCAAAGTTAAAATGTGGACTTGTAGGTCTTTATAATAGAAAAATAAGTGATATGCTAAGAAGTGTTACAACGCAAAAATACACTACTTAGTTAATACGCAAAAATACACTACTTAGTTACTTAGTTAATACGCAAAAATACACTACTTAGTTACTTAGTTAATACGCAAAAATACACTACTTAGTTACTCAGTTAATACGCAAAAATACACTACTTAGTTAATACGCAAAAATACACTACTTACTTACTTAGTCAATACGCAAAAATACACTACTTAGTTACTTAGTTAATACGCAAAAATACACTACTTAGTTACTCAGTTAATACGCAAAAATACACTACTTAGTTAATTAGTTAATACGCAAAAATACACTACTTAGTTAC
>NW_013678432.1:7688-11467 GCF_000517525.1 Limulus polyphemus | reverse complement strand
CTACTTTTAACCATCCTCAGTTTTGTTGTGATTTAAAGCAAAGCTACACTAGGACTATCTACTTTTAACCATCCTCAGTTTTGTTGTGATTTAAAGCAAAGCTACACTAGGACTATCTACTTTTAACCATCCTCAGTTTTGTTGTGATTTAAAGCAAAGCTACACTAGGACTATCTACTTTTAATTATCCTTAATTTTGTTGTGCTTTAACACAAAGCCAACTAGGACTGTCCACTTTTAACCATCCTTAATTCTGTTGTGCATTAACGCAAAGCTACACTAGGACCATCAACATTTAAGCATCCTTAGTATTGTTGTTGTATTTTAACACAAAGCCAAACTAGTAATGTCCACTTTTAACCATCCTTAATTTTGTTGTGCTTTAACGCAAAGCTACACTAGGACTATCTACTTTTAACCATTTTTAGTTTTGTTGTGTTTTAACGCAAAGCTACATAGGACTATCTACTTTTAACCAGTTTTAGTTTTGTTGTGCTTTAACGCAAAGCTATACTAGGATTATCTACTTTTAACCATTTTTAGTTTTGTTGTGCTTTAACGCAAAGTTACATTAGGACTATCTACTTTTAACCATTTTTTGTTTTGTTGTGCTTTAACGGAAAGCTACAGTAGGACTATCTACTTTTAACCGTCCTTAGTTTTGTTGTTGTGCTTTAACGCAAAGCTACACTATGACCATCAACTTTTAAGCATCCTTAGTATTGTTGTTGTTGTATTTTAACACAAAGCCACACTAGTAACGTCCACTTTTAACCATCCTTAATTTTGTTGTGCTTTAACGGAGAGCTACACTATGACTATCTACTATTATCCGTCCTTAGTTTTGTTGTTGTGTTTTAACGCAAAGCTACACTAGGACCATCTACGTTTAAGCATCCTAAGTATTGTTGTTGTACTTTAACACAAAGCCACATTAGGGCTGTCTACTTTTAACCATTCTTAATTTTGTTGTTGTTCTTCACTAGGAGTATCTACTTTTAACCATCCTTAGTTTTTCGTTGTATTTTAATACAATGCTACACTAGGATTATATATTTTTAAGCATCCTTTGATTTGTTGTTGTGTTTAACACAAAGTCACACTAGGACTATCTACTTTTAACTATTCTCAATTTTGTTATGCTTTAACACAAAGCTACACTAAGATTATATACTTTTAACCATTTTTTTTTGTTGTGCTTTAACGGAAAGCTACCGTAGGACTATCTACTTTTAACCGTCCTTAGTTTTGTTGTTGTGCTTTAACGCAAAGCTACACTAGGACCATTAACTTTTAAGCATCCATAGTATTGTTGTTGTATTTTAACACAAAGCCACACTAGTAACGTCCACTTTTAACCATCTTTAATTTTGTTGTGCTTTAACGGAAAGCCATACTAGGATTATCTACTTTTTACCATCCTAATTTTTGTTGTTGTGCTTTAACGCAAAGGTACACATTTGGTTATCTGCATTATGCTCATCACTGGGAATCGAACTCTAGATTTTAGCACTGGAAATCTGTAGAACTATCGCTGACCCTTGGGGACTCCTTAAGTTTGAAGTGATAGACTAGAATAAAGGAATCTAATCATCAGCACCCACCGCCACTTTCGGACTGCTCTTATTTAATCGAATATTGGAATTTAACTGTTAATCGTATAGTGGATTCACCCCCAAGTGGCACAGTGGTATGGCTGTGGACTTACAAGGCTAAAAACTGGGTTTCGATACCCGTGGTGGCAGAGAACAGACAGCTCTTTGTGTGTAGCTTTCTGCGGAGTGCGTTTATTCGACAAAATTTCGCAAAATATGAATTCTCTGATTCACAGCCGACTGATTCACTACCGTCCTCGTTTGATCAACATTGAGAGATATCATCATTCATTTATAATCTGTTTATTTTAAATATTACTTTTATTCCATTTGAAAGAGAGTGAACACTTAACGAATGTTATTGAAGCAAATGACCAAGTTAAGACTTCAGAGATCTTAAGTGTCGCCGAGCGCGGCAAGTCGTGTCATTATTCGCGTCCTTTGTCGCAAAACTGAGGTTGTGGTTGCATTAAAGAGATTGAATTCCAATAATAGTGCAGTCAGATTCCACTATTAAGGTTCTCCGGTGGGACAGTGGTAAGTTTATGGACGTACAACGCTAAAATCCGGGGCTCAATTCCCAGCGATGGACACAGCAGCCCCATTAGGTTTTATTCTAAAACAAAGAAACCCAGTTTTAGTCACACATACGTAGCCAATGGTTGGCTCGGTGTGTGTTGTCAACCAGCACAAACATGGTATGTTGTAAAGGAACCTTTGAACAAACGATGTTTGTGCAACAACTTTTTACTTTAAAAAAGATCCTAAGGAAAAGCCTAGAAAGTAAATCAAATTGAATTCAGTATATATACAGGCGTTTGCTACAAGACTGACACTCACTATAAAAAATCACAAATTGTAAGATGGGTTGATGTGGCCCGGCGTGGCTTGGTAGTTAGCGTGCTGGGCTGTAAATCCGAATGTCTACGGTTCTCGTCCTGTTTCCGCAAAATCACTCTCCGCAATTTGGAGTCCTAGGTTCACTACACGAGACACAGTCAAATCCTATTATTGAATTAAAATAATGTTTTCAGTGGGTGCTGTTGACCAGTTGTCTTCCCTCTGGTCTACTTGTTTAAAACTAAAGACGGCTAGCAAAGATAATAATATTGGGATATGCAGGCATACCATATGTTTTCTACCTGTTTTTAGTTACACAGTAATTCAAAATAAATTAATTTCTATGGAATTTTTTCATAAACACGTGGTCCAGAAAGTCGTTTAAGATCCCTTTTAGCATTTATTTGTATCTTTATTTTCTATAGTAGCTCATGTATATTCTGTATGAGGAGATATCGCAATAACACATAGCGTCCATGTTGAAAGGAACAGCGATTGTAATATCTATTGCTGGCCGCATGTACAATGTCTTGTTACAGTCGACCAATGGTGTGAGAGAACAAGAGTCACGAATTGAAACTTGTAATATCCCTTGCTGGCCGCATGTAAATGTTTTGTCACAGTCGACCAATGGTGTTAGAGAACAAGAGTCACGAATTGAAACTTTCAATTGGACAAAGAAAACGAATTTACCTCAGCTCAGTTGTACTAGAGGATCGTCACGTAAAGACACTACTTGGAGATCATCTTGTTTTAGTTCCATAGAGATCAGTCGAGAGAGAGTTAAAGCCGTGGAAATAAAGACAGCTTAATAGAAGTATAGACTGTGATCCAGTTCACAACTATGTAAGCTTTGCTGTTTTTTTTATTAGAAATAAGGATTTTGTTCATTTCATCACATTTGTCCAGTCTCTTTATTTCACATACTCTAAGAAATTCAGTCGTGTTATTAAATGCAGTTTTCAACATATATCCTGGTGGAATCTGCTGTTATTAACAAAGCTAACTACCTGGTACTGTCAGGGAAAAAACTTCACCAGAAAATATTGCAATATTCTTTATATCATTTACAGCTATATGTACGTCTCCAATAGAATTTGAACTCTGGTATTTAGGGCTAAAACTTACTCAGGATGATGCTGATGCTCGATGAACTCTGATATTTAGGGCTAAACCTACTCAGGATGATGCTGATGCTCGATGAACTCTAATATTTAGGGCTAAACCTACTCAGGATGATGTTGATGCTCGATGAACTCTGATATTTAGGGCTAAAACCTACTCAGGATGATGCTGATGCTCGATGAACTCTAATATTTAGGGCTAAACCTACTCAGGATGATG
>NW_013678432.1:5890-7409 GCF_000517525.1 Limulus polyphemus | reverse complement strand
TGAACTCTGATATTTAGAGCTAAACCTACTCAGGATGATGTTGATGCTCGATGAACTCTAATATTTAGGGCTAAACCTACTCAGGATGATGCTGATGCTCGATTAACTCTGAAGAAGTTTTGTATTGTTTTAAATCTATTTAATATTCCAGTTGTGGCTATAATAAAGTTATATATATTTGATTTTACTTTCATATCCTATGTTTACGTGACGGGCCAGAAGATTTCCAAAATTTCCTTTTACGTGAGACATAAAATGACTTTGAACCAAACCAAACAAACGACATTCTGAGAGAAAAACTTGCCACTTTATAAGCAATTCAGATGTGATTAAATTCGCAATTATATCATGAAAAAGTAGAACAAAAATTTGCGAACGAGATTTGTGAAAAAACAAAACTACTCAGAATTAATCTTGTTTGTTGAAAATAGAGAGTACGTAATCAGTAGGATGTATTACCAGGAAAATGTTTACTTTTTAAAACAAAATCACCCATGAAAATGCCACGTCATTTTAAAACTGAAACAATATTTATTGTTGGTAAAATGCGAGTGCATCTATGCAGTTGAAAGCTGTTGGTATCTAGAAGAACCACCAAATTATATCTTCTGAAGTTAAAACTGTGACGACACAAATGCTGGTATAAAAAATTTAAATCTTTTGTGTTGTCAGTTGTGTTTTGTCTCAAATTTTCCATTTGTTTCTTGGCTTTACAACAGCTAACAACATGTTACTTTATAACAGAACACTCATGTAATCTGTGCAATTAAAATCTCTATAAAATGATTATTACCTAAAAAGTGAGGAAGACATATTTAAATAAATGGGGAAAGTTTCACAGTATGATATACTTATAGATGCTGAATATATTGAATATATAATGAATATATTGTTACGCCTCCAGTCGTTAGTTAATTTTCCGTAACTTCGTTCCGACGAAACTTTAGCGACACAAGTCCTTTCTTAATAAAACTGGTTTATTCTTTCTGAATATAACTTTGCAATACACTTAATTTCAACAGTTGCGTTATAACAAACGTCTAACGTGCTCGACTTCAACAATACTCAATTACACACTCTCTGACTGCAGTTCAATTGCTCATTGCCTGATCGCTTCGTGGCCGGTCTTATATACAAGACTACACTATATCTAGAAGGATCACGAGATTTCTAGAAAGAGGTAGCGTGATACTAGTCACGTGACCTCTTGGTCTTTCTCCTGTTCTGCTTTGATATCCATATTTGGTTTCACTTCACCATCATCAACTTCTTCAGTCACTTTGACTTCAGCTTGATGACACCTAATTAGTTCAACCTCTCTTTTAACAGTTACCAGAACTTGGCCTTTGTTGTTCCCAAACGTCATTTTATCAGAATCAGTTACAAACTTCCTCGGTAGTAGATAGTCCAATCCTAATATGCATTGGTCTTCAATGTCAGACAAGTATGCTTTCTGTCTGTCCTTTATGCCCATGAGCTCAATAGTTACCCTCCAAGAACCCCACAAACTTGAAGAATG